>NC_142081.1:113262401-113562401 GCF_054644295.1 Miniopterus natalensis
TCTACAAGAAATGAAAAAATATCCTCAGGTGAGGATTAAAAATAAAGAAAAAACAAAACTTCAACTGTTTTCCAGTGTATTTTATTTAAATTGTTTGATCCACTGTTACATACTTGTTTGGTTATTTTTTTAAATGTTTTTATTAATTTTTAGAGAGAGAGGAAGGGAGAGGGATAGAGAGATAGAAACATCCATGAGAGCGACATCGATCAGCTGCCTCCTGCACGCCCCCAGTGGATCATGCAGGATGGAGCCTGAAACCTGGGCTTATGCCCTGATGGGAATCAAACGGTCCTCTTGGTTCATGGGTCAACGCTCAGTCACTGAGCCACACCGGCTGAGCTTTGTTTGGTTATTTTTTAGGGTAAATTCCTATAAGTTAATTGGTTGGTTCAAATGGTATAATCACATTTAGAATTTAAGGTGTATGTCATGTGCTTTCTTTTTAAAATTAAAAAATTTTGTTCAATTTGATAATGGATATTTATTTTCATTTTGAAATTTCTTATCTATTAGAAATATATATACCCAAACTCAGAAAAAGAGATAAGTGGTTACCAGAGGCGGGGAAGAGGGGTAAGGGGAAGGTCAGAAGGTACAAGATTCCAGTTAAAGGATACATAAGTCCTGGGGATGTAATGTATAGCATGATGACTTCAGCTCACTCTATAAATTTTTCTTTGTTTGTTTTTTAATTTATCTTTATTGTTGAAAGTATTACCCCCCTCCACTTCACTCCCACCCCCTCCCCAGGTCTTCACCCTGTTATTAACTGTGTTCATGGGTTATGCACACATGCATATAACTCCTTTGGTTAATCTCTTCCCACCCTCCACCCCCCTTCCCCCTTTCCTCTGAAATATGATCGCCTGTTGCATGCGTCAATATCTCTGGATCTATTTAGTTAGTCAGATTCTCTTGTTCATTAGCTTCTTCTTAAAGAAGACTCTTCAACATTTCCTGTAGTGCTGGTTTGGTGGTGATGAACTCCTTTAGCTTTTTTTTATTTGTGAAGCACTTTATCTGACCTTCAGTTGTAAATGATAGCTTTGCTGGGTAGAGCAATCTTGGTTGTAGTTCCTTGTTTTTCATCACTTTGAATATTTCTTGCCACTCCCCTCTGGCCTGCAAAGTTTCTGTTGAGAAATCAGCTGACAGTTGTATGGGTGCTCCCTTGTAGGTAAATAACTGCTTTTCTGTAGCTGTTTTTAAGATTCTGTCTTTGTCTTTAAACTTTGGCCTTTTAATTATGATGTGTCTTGCTGTGGGCCTCTTTGAGTTCCTCTTGTTTGGGACCCTCTGTGCTTCCTGGACTTGTAAGTCTATTTCTTTCCCCAGGTAGGGGAAGTTTTCTGTCATTATTTTTTCAAGTAGGTTTTCAATTTCTTGCTCTTTCTTCTCCTTCTTGCACCCCAATAATACAATGTTGGGCCTCTTGAAGTTGTCCCAGAGGCTCCTTATACTATCTTCCTATTTCTGGATTCTTTTTTCTTTTTGCTCTTCTGTTTGGGTGTTTTTTGTTTCCTCAGGTTCCAAATTGCTGATTTGATTCTCAGCGCCCTCTACTGTTGGTTCCATGTAAATTATTCTTCACTTCAGTTTGTGTAGCCTTCATTTCAAATTGGTACTTTATTATGTCATCTGTTTTCTCAGTTATTTTCGTAATAAGATGCTTTGACATCCTTATAAACAAAATTCTGAACTCTGTATCTGTTAGCTTGTTTGGATCTATTTCATTTAGTTCCTGTTCTAGAGATTTCTATTCTTTCCTTTGTGATGTTTCTATGCCTCCACATTTTGGCTGATTCCAGGTGCTCGTTTCTATGTATTAGGTAGAGCTGGTATGTCTCCTGGAATTTGTAGAGCGGCTTTGTGTAGTAGGTGTCCTGTGGTGTCAAGTGACTCAGCCTCCCCAGTCACCTGAGCTGGGCCTTCCAGGTGCTCCCCTGTGTGGGCTGTGTGCACTGTCCTGTTGTAGTTGAGCCTTGGTTGCTATTGGCGTCACTGGGAGGAATTGAACCCAGGGCCAGTCAGCTGTGAGGACCAGCAGCAACTACAGCCAAAGAGCTGCTGTGCTGGAGACACCCCTATGGAGCAGGATTTCCTTCAGTGGAGTTTTGGTGTGCACCAAGTGCGCCCCTTGAGTGTGTCACTCGTGGATTTGGCAGGGTTGTAATCCAGTGTGCTCGAGTCTGACAACCCGGTGCACTGTCTCTGGGGCCTCCCAGGAGGTGCAGAGTCAGCTTGTGCCAATGCCTTGCCCAGGGCCACCCAGCTTGAACTACACAGCAAACCATAGTTGGCTGCTACTTGTGCTGGGCTTGGCGTTGTCCAGGAGAGGCCAAGCTATGAGCCAATGCAGGCTGCCGCTAGTGCCAGGCCGGGGCGGCTTATCAGGCCGTATGGTGCCCGCTGCTGCTTGTTTGAGAGATTTTAGGAAAGTCCTAAGCATGAGGCTCGAGAGGCCACTTGCACAGCAGAGCCTGGAAACGGCCTGGATGAGCTGCAGGTGGGGAGGGGCGGGGCCTCCAGGAGTCATGGGCGGGGCCAAAGGTGGGAGTCAGGTGCTGGCGACTCAAATATGGCGCCTGCCTGCCTCTGTGCGGGGAGGACTCAGCAAAGAGCCATGGCCTCTGCAGCTCTTCTGCCTGGGAGGAAGCCGCCCCTCCACCTCTCGCCCGGATCTCAGGCAGGTTAGTTCCTCCCGAGTGTCCCGGGTCCTTTCAGGCTGCTGCCTGGCGCTGGGCTCAGAGGGAGCGTCCGGGTGAGTCCGTGCGGGGCCCTTTAGGAGGAGCTGCTGGGGCTCCCGCAGCCCCTGCCACCCTCAGCGACAGTCCCCCCTGGTTTCACAGCTGAAGGTGTGGGGACGTCTCCGCCTGGCCCTGGAGCCCTGGGCTGGGGGCCTGCTGTGGGGCTGGGACCCTTCCCTCCTCCCTCCTGCGGGAAACCTTCCGACCGAGACGTCCCTCCCGGTTTAAACCGGGCCCCGGGTGTGGGCCCGCGGTCGCGTCTCCGTGTCGCTGTGTCTCCCCCATCTGCCCGCATCTCCGCCCTCCTACCGGGCTCAGTGCTTCTTCAGTTCCCTGGTTGGGGGCTTCTGTTCAGCTGGATTTGAGGAGGCTCTGAGTGAGGGCGGGTCTGTGTGTTAGTTGTAATGTTAATGTGGGGGGGGGCAGCTGTTACCTACGCCACCATCTGGTTTTTTCTCCCACTAACATGGTTTTAATTTCAAAAGTTCTATCTATGTTTCCTGAACGTTCCTGCTTTATAGCATCCTGTTCTTGTAGTCGTATCTTTGCATTGTCTCTATAAATTTAAAAAATTTTTTTTGCTTTGTCTTTTTGTATCTATATGAGATGCTAGCTAAATTTATAGCAGTAATCATTTCACAATATATGTAAATCAAACCATTACAGTGTACACTTTAAACTTATACAGTGATGGATATCAGTCAGTTATATCTTAAAACGGAAACAATTGTTTAGGCACCAACATTTCCATCTGAAGTTGACAATTGCTTTTGTTAGCATGACTTTAATTTCCCTTTTTAAAATTGAAATTATCGCGCCCCCTGCTGATTTTGAAAGGAATTGCTGAATAGTTACACAGTGGTACTTCGGTTTTCGACTGTTTGTGTTAATGAACATTTCGGTTTACGAACCCCGTAATCCCAGAAGTAAATGCTTCGGTTTTCGAACGTTTCAGAACTCGAACGGTCTTCCGGGACAGATTACATTCGGAAACCACTGTATCCAGGTATGATTAAGGGACTGTATCCACACATAATCCAGACTTTGATTTCACTCATATGATGGTCCTGTTTGCTTACACTGCTCCTGTGACAGTGGGATGACAGACATGCAGTTAAACCCATATTTGAAGCAGGCAGAGGAACTAGAGTGAGCAAGTACACAGACGTGAAACAATGGTGTTCAGGGCTCTGCAGGTAGTTCTATAGAAAATTTGAGGGAGGGTGTCAGTGTGATTTTTGCAATGAAAGACACTGGAGAAGAGCCCTGGCTGGGTGGCTCAGTTGGTTGGGGCGTCATCCTGTACACCAGAAGGCGGTGGCCTCGATTCCTGGTGGGGGCACATACCCAGGTTGTGGGTTTGATCCCTGGTTGGGAAGCATTTGGAAGGCAACTGATTGATGTTTCTCATATCTCTTTCTCATCTCTCTCTCCCCTTTCCTCTTTCCAAAATTAAACAAACAAACAAAATGGACAGGATAGAGGGCATGAGTGATTTTTAAGGAATTTTCACTTTGGCATGAGTGCTGAGTCATGGCTTTATTTAAAGTAGTAAAGTGGTCATTTAAGTAGCATAGAAAGAGGATGCTGGCAGCAGTGTGCAGGAGGGGTTGGAGGTAGGGACAGACCAATTTGAGGGTCACTGCATTTGCTAAGTGGCTGATACCAGAGAGACGCACAGCTCTGAGGTAGGAGAGGCTGGGAGACATGGAAGTTCTTTTCCAAAAACTTACAAAGTTGCAGGTATCATTGCTCTGCGTCCCTAATTACTTCAGCAAGCATCTCTTCAAAATAAGGACAGCAGGGGAGAGATGTTCCTGGAGATAAAATCAGGAAAGTTAGGTTTTGGTATTAAGGGTAATGGGTTCTTTTATGTCCATGTTGATGTTTCTCATATCCAGTAAGAGAATCCACGTTGGCACAGAGTCTTGGTTTACTGTTAGTAATTTATGGTTATATGGTATTTTTCTCTTCTGAGAGTTTAAGAGATGGATATATGGTAAATGCTAATACATTTGAAATAGAAACTTAAAAAAGTTTAGAAAACATTTGTAATCAGAAAAAATGTCAAATACGCACAGTGGTTAAAGAGAACAGTGTTCTTGGCTGACGCAAAGGCCCGGGCCAGGCTTCTGCGTGGGAGGAGGACAGGTGATTACAGAGGAGCTGACCCGCCTTTTCCCAAAAGGAGGAAGGGCCAGGCTCGTGGGTCATGTTGAAGGCCCATCTTGGCGGAAATTTGTGTGAGAAAGCAGCTGTGCAGCGAGCACCGGTATGATCCAGCCCATGGCTGATGGAGAGAGGGAGCCGCAGCAGCCAACTGGGACTAGTTTGGGGGGGAGGGTGGTGGTGGGGAGAGCAGGAAGCAGGACATGCCAAAGGGCACTGGGCATAGATGCTCCCCTTTTAGTATCTTTAACTAGTAAGGAATCTGGCTACTATACCTTTGGTCTAATAAGTATTTTACATTATGATCAATGAGATTAGTAACTCTTCCTCGGGAGGATAATATTATTGTTGCTAAAATTAGAGATTCTAGTTCATTCAGTCAACAAATACTTAGAGGGGAGAGGGACTGGGGTGGAGATAAAATCAGGAAAGTTAGGTTTTGGTATTAATGGGGGGGAAATGGGACATCTGTAATACTTTCAACAATAAAGAAAAGTTAAAAAAAAAAAAGATAAAAGTGGAAAAAAATAGTTATGGAGCCATTTATTATTTTGGCAAGCACTATTCTAAGACTAGGAATTCAGCAGTGAGCCACACAAACTCCCGGCCTTTGTGTGTCATACTCGAGCAGGAAAGGCAGTACACAAGATAAATGAAATACATGTAGCATATTAGATTGTGATAAGCACTAAGAAGAAACATTAAGTGAGGGTGGGGTGTGTGTGTGTGTGTAAATTTTAGAAAAGGCGGCCAAGGGACTCCATTAAGATGCCAATGGCGGAAAGTCCTGTGAAACCAGAACCACTGTAGCCGTGTTGATGTGCACAGAGTTTTCGTGATTTGCCATTTCTTGTGTGGGTCTGTCTCCTCTTAAGAATGTGTGAATGTGGCCTTGGCTGGCGTGGGTCAGTTGATTGGAGCAGCCTCCTGTACACCGAAAATGGCGGCAGGTTTGATTCCCAGTCTGAGCACACACCC
The DNA here is from genome assembly GCF_054644295.1 of Miniopterus natalensis. Lineage (NCBI taxonomy): Eukaryota > Metazoa > Chordata > Mammalia > Chiroptera > Miniopteridae > Miniopterus > Miniopterus natalensis. The sequence continues at coordinate 113,268,299 of NC_142081.1, forward strand.
AGGTTGAGGGTTTGATCCCCAGTCAGGGTACATATGGGAGGCAACTGATCTATGTTTCTCTCTCCCTTTCTCTAAAATCAATTTTTTAAAAAAAAAATGTATGAATACGAAGTAACTTAGAACTGGCTTCCATATGGCTTTTATTTTTTTTGTTCCTGCATACACTTGTTTTTTCCAGTCTGATGTCTCTTCTAACCCAAAATTTCCTGACATAAATTAATGGTAAAGAGTTTCTCCTTATCACATTGTATCTTTCCAGAGTGTGCTAATATAAGACAGCGTGTCTGGATGTACACTGAAAGGCTTTAAGTAGTTCTGTGAAATGTTCTTTTATGTAAATGTTTCTCATGATTTGTTTTTTAAAAAATTTTAATATAAATTTTCCTAAATCTTCACTTGAGGATATTTTTTCCATTGCTTTTCAGAGAGAGTGGAAGGGAGGGAGAGAGAAACATCCATGTGAAAGAGACACATCGATTGATTGCCTCCCACAGGTCTCCCACTGGGACCAGGGATCGAGCCTGCAACGGAGGTGTGTGCCCTTGGCTGGAATCAAGCCCGGCGCCCTTCCGTCCGCAGGCCGACACTCTAACCACTGCGCCAAACAGGCGAGGGCTCACTTGGTGTTTGAACAATGATTGACATGTTGCCTTCCTTAGCAACTTACTTTTTGTTCCATCTTCACATGCAACCTTGGAAATGTTAACTTTCCCCTTTCCATTTATTTGTTTCACTTTGGAAAGGAAGACAGTCCTTCTCAGAGCTGTGATATGCAAATTAAAAATTTCAACGTATACTCAATAGATTCCAGCAGTAAATATTAATGAAGATTAAGTTGACATAGTTGAAGAAAGTAACATTTAAAGGTATATGACTAATGAAGTACTCAAAGTAACTTTTGGGTATAGCTGACTTCAAATATAAGATTCTTTACTATTTAATACATGAAGTCCCAAAACAGGACTGACTTTGTTTTAGTTAATTTAGGATTCCCTATTTTTATGTATAATATAACATTAGGGTTTTGAGTTGTACTTTTAAGGAGCATATTTCCTTTTGTTTTCAGCTTTGGAAATCATTAAGGAAGATGAGTATGTTTGAATCTGGGCAACATGAACATACACTCTCATGCCAGAGGACAGCCTACCGTGGATGAAAACCTAACTTGGTATACAATTGTTTATATTATAAATGAACAGTGCTTTTAGATTATGTATTATCCTTTATTGCTCTCTACAACAGCTTTAAAAAATACATATGTAAATATGCATCAACAACCATTGTGTATTACATTTAGTTTGCCTCTTTAGTGTTGTCCTTAATGAAAAAATATAGTTAACTTTGGCGTTATGATATAATTAATGTACAACAAGAACTGATTTTTGGAAAGCTTATTTTTTGATAGCTATGTTGTAGGGCCTAAGAAACTGACAAAACTGAACAATTTGCATGACTTCTGTTACCTAGTCAGTAAACACATGAAATCATGTTTATAAATATCCAGATTCATTGCAGATGTTGTTAGTAAGACACATTTTTTAGGAACCATTGTGTTGAACCACACAATACTCAGTAAATAACAATGTAAATACTTAAATGACTTATATTATTTAAAAATTATACCATTGAGTTTTGCAAATAATCAGCGTGTCAGGATGGGCTGGATTGTGCTTCGGTAGCCAACAATTGCAACAACAGAAACTTTGTTGGGTAACATCATTTAACACAAATAGAAAAACTTGCAAAAAAAAAAATTGTTAATTAAGTTCACTACATTATAGTCTTTGGTATAGCAGTTGGGTTGTCATTCATAATTGGTAGTGATGGTTAAAACCATTTATTATACCCCAAATTTATAGCATAATTGGCTGGTGTTAATACCTCTCTGACAAAGTGTTTATTTGTGCTTCTAAACACAACAGTGATTTATGTGTTTCAAACTTGAGTTTCAAGACAGCTATACACACCTACTATAAAGGCTGGCTTGTGTTTGCAACTATTGCTTAAATCGATTTGCTTTCCCATCTTTGATAATTAAGCTTTCCAATCTTTGATAATAATCTCTGGATTATTGGGCAACTATTCTGGCTAGTAGTTTATAGTAATTTCATTTCTTTCTTTATCTGTTTTCAAGTGTTGCGCTCATTTTTAGAAAATAATTGTGGTAAAAAGTGTATAACATAAAATATACCATATTAACCATTTTTAAGTGTACAGGTCAGTAGTCTTAAGTATATTCCCATGCAACAGCTCTCCAGAACTCTTTTTTAAAACCTTTTTATTATTGAGAGTATTACAGATGTCCCCCTCTTCTTCCCCTGCCATTGCCCCCCTTTACCCGGACCCCACCCCAACCCACCCCAGGCCTTCACCACCTGATTTATTGTCTGTGTCCCTGTATGCATATAAGTTCTTTGGTTAATCTCTTTCTATCCCACCTCCCCCTTTCCCTCTGAAATTCGTCAGTCTGTTCCATGTTTCCATGCCTCTGGTTCTATTTTATTTATCATTTTATTTTGTTCATTAGATTCCTTGTTTGCTTATTTTGATTTTTATATTGTTGATAGATATGTATTGCCATTTTATTCATATCTTTTCTATTTAAATTTTCTTCTTTAAGAAGACCCCTTAACACTTCATGTAATACTGGTTTGGTGGTGATAAACTTCTTTAGCTTTTTCTTGTCTGTGAAGCTCTCTATCTGACCTTCCATTCTAAATGATAGCTTGGGTGGGTAGAGCAATCTTGGTTGAAGGTCCTTGCTTTTTATCACTTTGAATATTTCTTGCCAGTCCCTTCTGGCCTGCAAGGTTTCTGTTGAGAAATCAGCTGACCATCATGTGGGTGCTCCCTTGTAGGTAACTAACTGCTTTTCTCTTACTGCTTTTAAGATTTTCTCTTTGCCTGTAACCTTTGGCACTTTAATTATGATGTGTGTCGGTGTCACCTCTTTGGGTTCATCTTGTTTGGGACTCTGTACTTCTTTCATTTCTAACTGGCCTTTTTTTCTTTTTTTTCTTTTTTATTGATTTCATTGAAAGGAAGGGAGAGAGAGAAACATCAATGATGAAAGAGAATCATTGATCAGCTCCCTTCTGCACACACTCTACTGGGGATCAAGCCCACAACCTGGGCGTGGGCCCTGACTGGGAATCAAATTGTGACCTCCAGGGTCATGGCTCGACACTCAATCACTGAGCCACACTGGTTGGGCTCATTGATGTTCTCACTTAAGTTCCCTGAAGTTCTCACTAAGTTTTTTAAAGGTCTCATTTAGTTCCTTGAGCATCGTTATAACCATTGTTTTGAACTCTGTACCCAGGAGATAGCTTGCTTACGTTTCATTTAGCTCTTTTTCTAGAGATTTCTTCTGTTCTTTCATTTGGGACATGTTTCTTTGTCTTCACATTTTAGCTGATTCACTGTGTTTGTTTCTATGTATTAGGTAGAGCTGAAAGGTGTTCTGGAATTGGTAGAGTAGCCTTGTGTCCTTTAGGTGCCCTGTAGGGCCCAGTGCCTCAGCCTCCCCAGTCACCTGAGCTGGGCACTCTAGGTGTGCCCCTGTGTGTGCTTTGTACACTGTCCTGTTGTAGTTGAGTCTTGATTACTGTTGCCATCAGTAGGAGGGATTGACCCCCACGCCAATTGGCTGTGAGGACCAGCTGTGACTACAGTGGAAGAGCTGCTATGCAGGAGATACCTCTTTGGAGCAGGACTTACTTCAGTGGGCCTTTGGTGTTCACCGAGTCTGCCCCTTGAGTGTGCTGCTCCTGGATGTGGTAGGGTTGTAATCTGGTCTGAAGCTGACTACTGGGTGCACTATCTTTGGGGCCACCTGGGAGGTGCAAAGTCAGCTACCTCCTGTGCTCTGCCTGGGACCACCTGGCTCAAGCTAGAGAACGATCTGCAGAGTGATCTGCAGGTACTGGTACTTGTGTTGGGCTTGGAGGTCCCTAGGAGAGGCCAAGCTATGAACCAAGGCCTGCTGCCCCTAGTGCTGGGCCTAGGACCACTTAGCAAGAGGTATGGGGCAGGCTGAGGCCATCTGCTGTTTGTTTGAGATATTTTAGGAAAGTCTGAAGCCTGAGCTAGGACAGGCTATTCCTATGGAAAAACCACTGCAAATTGGGTTGGGTTGCAAATTGGATAGGGTGGGGTCTCTGGGAATCACCAGCCAGGGGTGGTGAACAGTGTGGGCTAGGTTGATGGAGTCTCAGATACGGCGACTGCCTGAAGGCACTGTGGAGAGGAGGTGTCAGCAAAGGAACAGTGACCTCTGCCAGCACTTTTGTCTGGGAGAAAGCTGCCCCCCAATTCTTACTGAGGTCAGACAATTTAGTTCCCCTCTGTATGTCCCTGGTGCCTTTCAAGCTACTGTCCCAGTGCTGGAGCTCAGAGGGAGTGAATCTGAGTAAGTAAGTCTGTGTGGGCCCTTTAAGAGGAACTGCCTGGGACTCCAGCAGCCTTGGTCTCACTTAGCCCCAATCCCTGATGGTTTTTACAGTCAGAATTTGGGGACTTCTCTTGCTGGCACTGAAACCCTGGACTGAGGAGTCTGGAGTAGGACTGGGACCCCTTGATCCTCATGGGGGGACCTCCACAGCCAAGGTATCCCTCCTGATTAAAAAATATGCCACACGTGGGTGTCAGACCACCCCTCCTACCAGTCTCAGTGTGGCTGCTGCTTTAATTCTCTAGTTCTAGGACTTCCATTCAGCCAGATTTCAGATGGTTCTGAACGATGGTTCTGTGGTTTAGTTGTAATTTGTATGTGGTTGTGGGAGGAGGCGAGTCCAGTGTTTCCCTACACCCCCGTCTTGGCCTTCCATCGTCCTGTGATCTCCAGAACTTGCTTATACTGTAACATTGAAACTCTATACCTAATAAACAACTCCCATTTTTCCCATCCCTTAGCCCTTGGCAACCCACCATTCTACTTTCTGTTTATATGAGTTTGATTACTTTAGATACCTCATCTAAGTAGAATCACACAGTAGTTTTCTTTTTGTGCCTGCCTTATTTCACGTAGCATCATGTCTAGGTTTATCCATTCTGTAGCATGTCACAGGATTTCCTTTTTTATTTTTATTTTTATTTATTTATTTATTTTTTAAATATATCTTTATTGATTTCAGAGAGAGGAAAGGAGAGGGAGAGAGAGAGATAGAAACATCAGTGATGAGAGAGAGTCATTGATCGGCTGCAGCCCACAACCGGGGCATGTGCCCTGACCGGGAATCGAACCCTGATTGCCTGGATCTTAGGTGGACACTCAACTGCTGAGCCATGCCCAGCCGTGCTTTACTATCTATTTTGAATAATAGCCTTGCTGGATGGAGTATTCTTGGTTTCAGATCCTTGTTTTGCATTGCCTTGAATACTTGATGATACGGAGTTCAGAATACTGATTATAATGGTGCTCCACAGCATGAAAAAAGATATAGAAACTATGAAGGAAATTAAGAATGACATAGTAGAAATAAAAAATAAAAAAAACATCGGAAGGAATGAACAGCAGATTAGGGGAAGCTGAGGATCAGATCAGCAAATTAGAGGACAGGGTGGAAAAAAATCACTCAATTAGAGAACCTAAAGAAAACACAATTAAAAAACAGGAGTATAGTTTAAGAGAGCTGTGGAACAACATGAAACGTAACAATATTTGCATCATAGTGGTTCCAGAAGAGGTTGAACCTAAGCAAAGGTTAGAGAACCTGTTTGAAGAAATAATGGCAGAATATTTCTCTAACCAATGAAAGAAAAAGTCACACAAGTTTAGGAGGCACAGAGTCCCAAGCACGAAGAACCCAAAGGGGCCCACACCCAAACACATAATTAAAATGCCAAAAATCCCAGGTAAAGGGAGAATGTTAGTGGCAGCAAGAGGAAAAAAAGCTGTTAACTACAAAGGAGCTCCCATAAGGCTGTCAGCTGATTTCTCATCATAAACTCTACAGGCCAGCAGGTTATTTCTTTTAAAGGGGGTATATTAAAGCCAGCTAGCCAGCTAGATACCATTAAATATGTGATGCACATACACCTCACTGAACTCACCAGAGAGACGAAGGGCATTTTTTCTACTGATACTTATTTAATATACTAACTGAACACCTAAAAGGAAGTGAAAAGGAAGGAAAGGAAAAGAAAAAACCCTCCTCTAACACTGGAAGCCTATCTTAGAACTGGCCTCATGAAATGCCCCGAGATTTGGGACTATAATCACAGTGGACCTTTGGGGCTGACACTGACCTGTCCAATAAACATTAATGCCCTGATGGTCTGGCAAACGAACACCCTTATTATTTTTTCAGAGCATCATATCTCTGATGTAAAATTCTCATGTCAATTGACTCACTTGGCAGAAAGAAACCTACATGCTATGAGAAGACAGAAGATGGGAAAAGAGTTCAGAAGGCTTGGAAAGAGACAGGTGGAAGAAGCACTGGACAGTTCACTAAAATGTGAATATCAACATCATCGAATGCCCTACTTCCTAACAAATCCGGATTATAATTTTCTGAAGTTGGGAATGAGAGTTGTTCCACATCAAATCAGGTATAGTAATTCTTAGCATTTTTGTTTACATACGCCTTTGAGAATAAGATGATGATGATACAGTCAGCCCTGGAAAAATGTGCATGTTACTTACATGCAAAATCCTCTTCTGTAAGAACCACTAGTTATAATACTCAGGCTGGACCCCTATTAGTCTCAATACCCATGTTCTATGTAATCCTGATTACTTGACTGCAGGAGAATCTTTCTTCTATGTAACCTAGTTTCATTCTATAGCTTAAACCCCTCTCCACTGTTCCTGTCCTGTTTGCTTCAGAAAAGACTATTACAGACCTGCTGGTATAAATTTTTCACTTATGCTTACAAAGGGCTATGAAATTTTATCATGATTATTCCTGAAGTTGAAACTTTTCTAATCTTTTCTTACAGATTGTGGCATAGAGTGCTAGTTACTTTCCCATAATCAGTTTTGTCTTCTGTCTTACTTAGTTATATGATTATATATTTTGAGCCTCTCTTGCAGCTAGGTGTGGCCATGTGACTAGTCTTTAAGGCAGTAATATATAAGCATTGTGCTATGTGGATATTCTGGAAAAAAATGTCCCTTATCATTTTGCCCTGCTGTCTGTAATGAAGACAGAATAGCTGGAGATCAATAGCCATCCTGAGCCATGAGTTTGTGGTGTGATGGGCAACACTGTGTGTTGACCCTTCTACTAGAAATAAATTTTATGACAATAGGTACCTTGTTTATCTTGGTCAAAGCAACATCCCCAGAACCTAAGAATGCGTGTAGGCTGTGGTAAAGGCTCAGGTATTGAATGGTATTGAATGAGTGAGTGAATGAGTTCACACCAGACCATGTTAAACAATGATCATAAAGTCCTCACCGGAGATATTCAGCCATCAGGAGCAAAACCAAGGTCTCTGATTCTGTCACAAAATCAAACTCTGCCCTAACTCAAATCATATCACGCCTATTAGCTTCCTTTTGCTCTCCCTGATTTGCTACTGTTATAGAAGTAGAGGATTTTTTTCTTACTGCTCTGCAGTGTTTTCTTCAAACAAAATCTTTTAAAATCTACTTTCTTGATAATTCTTTCTATTAGTTTTTGGCTTAGCAAGTTTAAAATTCTTTAATATTCAAGGTCATGCATTTCTTTTTGTGTGGATCTGTTGATAAATGCAGGCGCTACTTTGTCACATAATCTTAGGCATCCATCAAGTGTACAAGAGTCATCCAGAATGGTATCTAATGACATTCCTAGGACATTAGACAATAATATTATCACCATGAAATTCGGTCACTAGGTCCTAAGGATTTAACTCCATGTTGTTTACTGAAACTGAACTTCATCGAGCCCTTTCCCACTCCACTGTGGTCTCCACATTTTAATATGTCACTAGTTCTTGTCACTAAACCTTACTTACATCTTTTAAACTATTAAATATTAATAGTCTCTGCTTCCCTGATTTTTGAGCTGACCTTTCCCTCCTGCTGTCCTTTTAATAAAGGGGAACACTCCCTCTGCTCCTTTTTATTTTTTTTGGCACATGTGTGATTAAAGGGCTTGTAAATGTTCACACTTTTTTCAATTACATGTCATTGTTGTCTTAAATTTTTCTCTACTCTTCTCCAAAAGTTGGTGCTATTCCTGTTAATTATTTGGGGAAATAATTAGATTTCTCTTCTACTTCTGTGACATCTGTTTATAGTAGACCTCCTTGGTTTTGCTCAAAGTTCTTTTGAGCCCGCCCACCTTTGAGGAAAGATATTATTTGTGTATTGTTGGGTACTTCCAGCTTTTCTAAAGTGCACACTACTGGACACCTCACCCTCTCCTTCTCAGGGGCTTTCCCTGTAGGAGCCTATTAAAATAAAGACAGACAGAGGTCATCTGACGAGCTCTTCCTAAGTCTCCCCTCTACCAGCAGTGTCACTGTGGCTGCACAGGTCTGCTCCCTCCTGGCCTCTCCGTCCTTCCAGAGCTCATGCGTCCCTGCTCTGGGTGCATCCCTCCTGCTCACGGGGGCCTTGCTCCCTTCATTCCCCCGGCTCCTCTAACTTCTGTTTTTTTCTGCACTGGCTCTTATCCTTTAACATATAAATATACATGTATTTTTCATCTAAGAATAAACATATCCTAGCAGTGTCTTTCCCTCTCACTACTGCCACATCTCTCTTCTCAGCCAAATGCTCAGGAAGAGAAGCCCTCAGTTGCTGTCTTCACTTCCTCGCTTCCTGTTCACTGCTTCACCCCGATGCCATGGCCAATACATTTGTAGCTTTCCTGCTACAAATTGGACTTGGTTAGGCAATTATGTATGGAAGCTGAGACCGGGCCAGGCCTGTGCCCTTGGTAAAGGGGTGGAGTGGGTGCAGGGCAGGGAGGGGGCATCCTGAACCACTGCCTTCCCTGTAAGGTGGGGGCCTGGATGGAACTCTGGGCGGAATGGGTCCCTCGTAACCAGGCGACCATGGAATGTGCTCTGGTTGGCTGGTGCCAACCAGGTGAACTGCCTTCAGTTGAGAAGCAGCTGTGGAAGGAGGAGGAGCTTCGGCTGTGCTCTCTTCTTGCGGTGGCTGTGATTCTCAGCAGTTGTCTGATCTCCACACCTTTGGACTAAGTCAGGCTGCTCGCCGTCCTCACAGACTAGTCAGCTCAGTGGAGGCGGTCACAGCTGACAGCAGGGGGGGCGGCAGCAGGGGCACAGCCGGGCCTTGAGCCCTGCCCGGGGCCTGGCAGCCCAGTGGCCCCTGTGCTGTACAGGGCTTTGGCACTGTTGGGAGTTGGGGGGTGGGACTGTTGAGTAAAGGCAGTGACAGCAGCAGGGAGTGAAGGGTCCTCATGGGGAACAAACTGTCCTGCTGCTGCCTGAAGCCCAATGCCAGCCCCAAGCTGGGCCAGCACTCTGGGGGGCGGCCTCGGGAATATGAGACTCCTGTGTATGGGGGGGGCTCCAGGAACTCAGTGGCAGAACCACCAGCCACGGCTGCCATGGAACTTGACAACTTGCATTCCCTGTTCTGTGATTGCCACCCCATCCTGCGCCTCAGTGACGTGGAAAAGCCCGATGGTAAGGAGGTGGCGGGTGTTCACTGCTCTCAGGAGTACCTCTGTCCTGTGCTGACCCCAGGGTCCCCTAGCAGGGAGCCACCCCCTCAGGCTCCTTGCCTGGAGGCTGCTTTTCTGGAGCTGGCTCTTCCTGGTGTCCCCACCCCTTATTCCCTTCCCGTCCTGTCTGGCCAGTTTCCATGTTCACTACCCAAACCCCCCAGTTCATACTCCAACCCAGCTTGAGACACTCCAGTCCTTGGCCCTTCCTGTTTATGGCTCTGTTTAATGTCTCGTGGGCCTCTGTGAAGACTTTTGGGTATATCTTCTCCGTTTTGTCAGTGAAAACTTGAATACCCCAACTTCAGAGTATCCATCCCATCTCCCTCTCCTTACTTATCCATAAGGTACTTAAATGAAGGAACCAGGTAGGGGCTGGGGATACCCTGGCTCCCACCTGTTAAGATAGTTGATACTCAGGACAGTTCACCTGCAAAGATGTTAGAGTTTATTATTTCAATTCAAAATAGACAACTGACATGGACTCTATGTGGTGTTCTTAAGTAGGCTGTGTTCAGTTGGCTGCCTAGAAGCTGCTTTATTCCTCCCAACTGTAATTTGAATACAGAGGGAAATGGTGGGAGAGGGACTTGAAATTACTGAATGATGTGTAATGTGCTGCCAGTGCTACAGAGAATACTATTTTGTTTGTTTTTTTACACAAAGGAGAAACCTCTGAGTCTGATTAATTTATTTACTTTGACACAAATATATCTTCAGAACGTTCGTCTCCATGGCGCCCTCTAGGTCCTCTTCCCTCCTGCAGGGAGATTCCTGTCTAACTGTAGGAATGTTGAGGTAAAACTTCTGAAGACCAGGTGCCTAAAGGGGGGTAGGGGGGGAGAGGGAGGATAGAGGGAGGGAGAAGAAGTACTTGCTGGAAAATAAGCCTGAGTGACAGTGTAGCTAATGGAGACTGTGGTTTTGAAGTAGAAAACATTCACAAAGATGTTAAAACCCCATTGGTCCATTTGTTTCATGTAAATGCCGGAGATTATTTCATAGAGCAAATGTACTATAGCTCTTATTCTATTTAAACTTTAGTTGAGCTTTTAATTTCTTTAAATGTTAGAATAATTAGCCGTGTGAATTTACCCAGATGGTGCACATGGCTTTGTAACTGAAAAGTACTCACTTTTCAGAATATTCAAATATTGTGAAATAAATGAACAAATTACGTGAATTAGTTAAGTGTAGCTTTAAGCACCAGGCAAGTAAGTACCTGTGAAAACTTCTGCTCGCTCTGCTTGGCGCTGCCAGGTAAGCCTCTGAGTGATTTTATAAACCAGTTAGTATGGGTAGTGTTGGATGAGAGGCTAAAGAGGACCTTGATTTAATTCTTTTAAGGTGTACAACTCACTTCCACGTATATCTCCTTTGGCCCTTCTAACTGCAAATAAGGCCCGTGTATACTCTCCCTCCATTGCTGCCGAGGAAACCGAGACTTAGGCTGTGAAGTGACTGTGGCACAGCTGCTGAGCAGAAGAGGCTGACGTGCAGGTGGAAATGTGCCAAATTCAGTTTCTGTGGTGCTTACAAACTCTTTAGATTGCAGCTTATATTTCATATTTCTTCATAAAGTGAGCCCATTTTAACTTCCTCCAGTAGTGATTACTCGCATTTGAAATCACTGTATACAACTCAGAAGCAACGGCTGCTCCCCCTGTGTCTATAAACTCATCACAGTGGGTAAGAGTCAAAGTAGAAGTCACGGGGGACCAGGAATTTCCCCGGGTGCGAGTTGATGTGTTTTAGGGAGTGTGTTCCGACGGCCTCGGGTGGAAGCCGACAGAGCTCTGGATGCAGAGGGACCTTGTGAGAAGCTGGTGAGAGGGCAGGTCAAGGACCAGGGAGTGAGCACAAGCCTGTAGTGAGTAATGTAAACCAGAGAAGCTGGAAATACAGTGTTCAAAGTATAGAATTGCCTTTTATGTTTAATGTGATAGATTTTCTATTTCAAATTGTTTTTAATTTTGGAGACACATTCAATAACTTGATATGAGAAAGCTCAGTTTCAGCAATTGCCTGTTATTAAGTTTCCATAGAAACAAGGTGAAAATAGCAAATGTAAAGTCCAAGGACACTGAAAATTTGCTTTTAATATCTATATTTCAGACAATTTTATATCAACTTCCCTGGAAATAGGAAATACCTACTTAGATGTAAAACATTCTGGCTTTTCTGTGATGGAGAATTGAACCATGTGCCTCTTACACAGAATCACGCTTGAATGATGCTCTGCCTTGTTCTTCTGGAACAGAAGGTGGTTTCTTGAAGTCATTTCCAGGGGATATTCTTAAAAGCCTAGTACAGATTTCAGACAGACTTAAAAGAATTTGTGTAGCACCTTGCCTTTATCTAACAGTATACCGACTATAACCGATGGTGGCCTCAGTAACAGAAAAAAGACACTAAGGTCCTGTCATCCAGTGTTGTTATTACTCACCAACTGCTCACATAGCCTTTCGTGTCCTGACCTCATGAGCTTTGCTAATTTGCTGGCTCAAGGTGCTCTCTCAGGGGATCCTTCCTCCCGCTGCCCCTGAGGGGTGCATAGGAAGGAACTGGCAATACTATGAGGAAAAACCTCTGGGCAGCAGATCTTCACTCTTTCCAGGAGCTATTTTAAACCCTCTTTTTTTGGTGACAGTATTAATAAGCATTTGATGTAAAAGATTGGAAAATATAGAAAAGTCACTCGCTTATGCTGAGAACACCCAGAACGTTTATTAATATTTTGGTGTTTATTCTTCCTGAACCTTTTGTACACATATAAACATAACATTTGATTCTACAAAAATGAGGTCATTGTTTGTGTGCTGCTTTATAGCTCTGTGTTATAAAGAGAAGTAATGACATAAAGCCCCTGGACCTGTGCCTGACCTCTGGAGGGCACTCCAAGGGGTATTTCTATGCAACTGCGTGGAGCTCTGCTGCAGGCCTTTTCATAACTGTCCCTGTACCTTCAGATGGTTGGAGCATCACTCAGGTGCCCAGTCTTTAGGATGGGCCATTGTCCAAAGTGAAACCATACACACTTCCATTATAATGCTTTATTCTGGGGACCCAGATAAAAACAGATGCATTGTACTGACCTGTAGACTTCAGATGGTATGCTTTCTTATATCTTGATTTGGATGTCATTTTGCAGTTAAGGTATTTTAACACTAAATGTTCTTACCCCAATTAAAGTCACCATTGGTTTTTCACTGGACAGCAGAACTTCTCTTTTAGTTTTTGGGGATTTTGTGTCTCTAATTCTGAGTAACTACTACTCTAAGATCTGAAAGAAGTGCTGATCTTAGATGACAAATCAGAAGATTGCATTAGGTAAAATGTTAGGAGTTATAAGAGAATTGGGAGAAACTTAATTGACTTGGGGTACACTGAAATAGTTAGATATTTACTGGGCACCATTCCAGATGCAGGACAAACAGTGATACTCAAGGCCAGGCTCCCACCCTAGCAAAGGTTTCTACATTCTAGAGGATCCTAGGGGCGGACAGCACATGGACAGTCAAGAAAGCCAAGGTTAAAGACGGCTGCTCTCTTTAGTGACACTGAGCCGGTCTGAAAATGAGGGAGCCCTGTGAACACGCTCCAGGCAGGTTCCTCAGGTGGGGGTGCGCAGAGTGCAGGCCACGAACAGCAGGCACGGGGGGGGGGGGGGGGGGGGGGGGCGGCTGCGGAGACTGACGGGCGCCAGGAGGAGGAAGGCGGTGCGTTCAGACCTGCATGCTGGTGGGCCTTGACAAAAAATACGAATTTTAGTCTAGTAATGGGAAACCACTGGAGGATTATATGTAGGGAAATGATGCTAATTGTATAAAGAGAGAGAGAGGAACAGCGAGGGAGAGAGAGAGAAGCTCCCGGGTGAGAAGGGGGATGCAGGGGTGTCAGGTAGACGGCGGGCAGAGTAGCGCAGGGGAGTCAACCGTGGATTGAACAGAAACTGTAAGGGCCTAAAATGGGCCGAGTTAAGGAAATTAAGTCTAAATGTAGTAACACGATAGGAATGACAAGTCACAGAAAAATAAACTAGTACATCCCCACAGTCGACTACTATGGAGCTATAAAAAATAAAATATCTCTTTCCTGCTATGTGGTGATCTCCAGGATAAGTTACATGGAAAAGGAAGGAGAGGACATCCAGTGATGTACATGACAAAGCAGGGGAAATATGTATTTGCTTATTTTACAAAAATGCTGAAATTCCTGCTAATTGTGTGACTTTGGTTCCTTTCCCTTCAACGGGCAGCCAAGGCTCACATTTACTTAAGATGACGTGGGGGTGCTGGTTAATGAGCGGGCACTTCATACACTTCCTTTGAAGTGATGCTAAATGTTCATATTTTGCTTTTGAGTTAATTTCTGAAAGCTTTTTTGTCATTTCTTGGTGCTCTATATATAGTACATAAATTCCTCTTGCATTTCATTTCACCCTTACAGTGTTTTGAGTTCAGTAATATAGGAATTTTATCTGCTTTACATGTGAGAAGACAGGCTCTGAGTGGTATGAATTGAGTTTTCCGAGGTTTGAACATCAGGTTACTGGAGCAGGAATGTGAATTTCAGATGGATGGACACAGGGATAGGACTGATAGAGTGACATGTCATGTGATCAGCTTTGGGGATACTACCTTTTTTCACACACCCTTTTTCCAGTGTATTAGAGTAATTAAACTTCAGGGTTAAAACAGTAACATTCCATAATTTGAAATGAAATGGAGGTAAATTGTTACTCAGGAATGTTCCTAAAAGTCGAAGACACTGCGCAAAGTACCTTTAAAAATACATAATGGAAGAACGGTGTACTTCACTGTGGGAACTGTCACGTCTCGGTCACAGTCACTGACACGTGTTGAGGACTCAAACAAGGCAGCCCTGAGATCCAAGGCGAGCCAGCTGCAGAGGGGGTTTGGAAGCCAGAGCTGGGAGGGGCAGAGGCTTCCTAGGAAGCAAGGCTCAAGGAGCAGCAGCCTGGGGGCCCCAGGAGCTCACCCTGTGCCCTTGGGTGGGGCAGCCAGCTCCAGGCCCTGGGGAAGGAGCCACCTGCCTGGGGGGGAAGTGCAGACTCAGAGAGAGAAAATCATTAGTGTATAATCTACTTGTTAGCATCTAAATTTCATGTTATGGGTCAGGAAACTAATACAATGTACAGTAAATACAATGTGTAGTATAGGGATAGAGCAGTCAGTACATGCAGGAACCTTAAGTAAACAGGTGCCCAGCAGTTGGCCTAGAAACTTCTGACATTTCTATTTAATTGGAATAAATTGAAATCAGTCTTTCTGAAAAATGCTGCTTAAAACCACACTATAAAATAGTGATGCAGTATTTGTCATTAGCAAAAAGTGGAAGTTATATATATATAAAATTGTTGGAGGCTATAAACAGTAAATATTTTATGAAAGGCTCATGCAAATTAATAACCTTAGGGTTCTCGTGGGCACAATACATACAGTACCTGTAAACAAAAGGCGACTCACCAAGGTGGAAATAACACTGTTAACTGTGGTCAAACTATATAATCAAAGAAATGCAAATTAGAGACACTGTGAGGTTCCTCATTCACATAACTGGGATTTGTTTAAGTATTAAAGCTGGAGTAGAAGCTAAAACTGGTGTGTTTGGAGGCATTATACTCTTGCATGCCCTCACCTGTTTTAGAAAGCAACTTAGTTGTATACATTGAGCCATAAAAACAACCTAACCTTTTGGTCTAGTCATTTCATTTTAAAGAGCTTTTCTAAGGAGATTCAAAAGTTTAAAACCACTGCCTTGTATGACCAGAGTTCACAGAGTAAAAACCAAGGTACTCCTTGATTCAGGAATGAAATGAGCTTCTCAGAACTCGTGTCAGTTCTGCTCCTGTGGATTTCTCCTGAAAAGGCTTCCTCCTCATGCTGGTAAAGTCAACGCCCAGAGCTCCAGAGGCCCTAAGGATCCTAGAGGTCAGCTCTGCCTTTCTCTGAGGTTCTTGGGAGGTGCCAGACCAGCTGGGATTGATCGGCCAGCCCTGGGGCATGTGCCTGCCCTAGAACTGGGTGTAGGGTAGGGGAAGCTCCAGCTTTTTGTTTGTTACTTGAGCTAATTTTGTTTTTTTCTGCATATTGTCATTTCTTTCATTCCAGCCTTCTTGATTTTTATATTTAGAGCCATAGCAGCACATCTTGTTTTGGGGTGTGTGTGTGTGTGGGTGTGTGTGTGTAAGCCTACTGCTTCCTTGACTGAAGTACATACTTTTCTTGGGCTTTCCAGTGAAATTACTAATTTAGCTATATCATGGCATAGGGACCTATACAAACATGGGTGCTTCTGCAAATGTGTTATTTTTTATTCAAATTCAGTATATTTGCATTATTTTTGGTAGGAAATAGTCTTGCATTCTCTAGCAGCTGGAGGTTACAGGCTGCTCTGATAGTCTCTGCCTCTCACTTTGTGCACAACTGAGTTAGTTTATTTTTCCAAATAGCTCACATTGTCTCATTTTTCAAATATGTGGGGAAAATCCATTGAAATAATTGTATGAATTTTTTACAAAAAAATGTTGAATAGAATAGTGTCTTCAAAAGCAATTTAATAAACTTGAAATTCAGGGAAGGAGCTTCCTTGAAGCACAAGGCAATTGGTTCAGTTATTTAATTTCTCTGCTGGCGGGACTGTCAAAGCCGACAGCTCAGATGTCTGCTAACCAGCCAGTCCCGAATGACGTTTGGGCAACATTCTAACTGTGTTACTCGGAGGGGAAAGTCTTCTAGGTAAATACATTTGGACATGATGTTAGACTTTATTCATTACTATAGTTTTAACATATCAGTGAACATTTTGATTCTCCAAGAACCAGGGGTATAGTCTATTTATATTTGACCTCCAAATGCCCTTTTAAAAACAGGCCCATTATTACGTGACGTGGGGAATGTCGCCTGAACCATTATTCCATCAGGACCTTGGTCCACTTTCTTATAAGTTTGGTTAAATGGTTTGAGATGGACATTGCTAAGGCCTATCATAGGGTTTGTTTTTTTAAATGACAACTTTATAATCGCATATAGTGGGAAACTTTGTGTTATTAAAATTCAAGTACGTGTTTGGTATTCTTGCCTAAGTAGAAGATTATCCCACCTCGGTGCAAGGTGCGCTGCAGGGGACCTACTTTATGTGTTCACAGCAGATTTCATGTTTGCAAGCAGCCCTATGATCAGGCCGAGAAAGAATTCTTATTGAAGCCCCAAATTAATCATGGGGCATGGAAGGAAGAAGTGAGAGTTTAGCTTTGGAAATTGAGAGCAGAACTAAGAAATCACTTTGTCAAAAGTATAAAAAGTCACTGTCATGAAACTATTCCTGTAGATTAGAGCACTGAGCTCTTATGCTGTCCTTTAAAATGCGCCATGATGAACAGCCCCAAGTAAGCCTCAGCTGACTAAGTAAGTTCATTATCTGAATGGAGTTAGAATCAGCCTACGTGTGTAAAGAACATTTTCCAAAAGCAGCTCACTTGATTTGGGCCTATTTGATGTATTAGCTTGCATCTGTCACTAATTGGCCACAGTGTAACTTGCTTCTTGAGACTGTTTCTGGAATGAGCTAGTAATATCAGCATAAAAGAGAGTGACTATATTTCTAATTGGTAAGTGGAAGGGGGAAAGCACATATATGATACCCTAATTTAAATTAGATTACTTATGTGCAAGTTTAAAAAAAGTCTAAGATATAGCCTGGGTTGATTCCTCATATCTAGAAAGATCTTGCAATTTTTAATAACCCTGGTAGAATTTTTATGTTGTTGCCTTCACTAAAATTGTTTTGTTACCATTACTTAAAAACTTTTTTGCCCGGCCGGGCGTTGCTCAGCAGTTGAGCGTGTAACTGGGACCGGCGTTGCTCAGCAGTTGAGCGTGTAACTGGGACCCAGGCGATCAGGGTTCGATTCCCGGTCAGGGCACCTGCCCGGGTTGCAGGCTCGATCAATGACTCTCTCTCATCATTGACGTTTCTCTCTCTCTCTCTCCCTCTCCTTTCCTTCCTCTGAGATCAATAAAGATATATTTAAAAAAAAATGAAAACAAAAAAAAGCCTCTTTCAACTTCGTTTAAGTGATTAAAATGGATGTATAGCTATTTTTTAAATTTTGTATTTTTCTACTCAACTAAATCAGTATGCTTATTTCTCTTCTTCCTATACAGAGTGGTATTTACAGTTAATCCCTTCCTACCATCCCAGGGCAAGGACAATTTTCCTAAAGAAATATCAAATGCATGGTAAGTCAAGATAGAATTTAGGTCACACTTAGGTTTTTATTTGAACAAATCAAAAAAATCAGTTGTTTATGTATGAGGATTGAATTTGTGATTTTGGCTTTATTTTACATAGCGCTCAACCAAATGCTCCATCCTCCCCACATCTAGAACTTTCCAGCTCCTCCCAGCTCCCTCACCTGCTGCAGGGCTGCCCGGGGGCATCAGAGCAGACAGGCCTGCGGGGCCCCCAGAAGCTCAGCATCAGCAGGGAAACTAGTGTCAGCTTCCTGTGTCCTGTTTGTCTTAGGAAAAGAGTCAGAACTGTAGGATTTTATCACACTGCTTGCCTGCTTATTTTCCTTAATGTTATGTTAAATCGTGTTTTCTTGCTTAAAAAGGCTCACAGATCAAGCTTTCAGTTGATTAGACAGCAGGAGCACAAGAAGGGCAGGCTCCAGTGTATCTGAATTAACGCAGCACAGTAACGGTGGGGCTTTTTAACATGCCTTTTCATGGTACGTGTGCATTTTGACTTTCTGGAGCTGATCGTTTTCGGTAGGATTGCTGTATTTCGGTTTCTTCTGGGACCATGGGCTGCTCTCATGTAGAGAGGGGGAGACAGTAAAGGAAAAGCTGCCTTCAGTCCTAGGAAGGTGCCTGTGATGCCCCCCCACCTTCGAGGAGGCAGCGGGGGGCACAAAGTGCAGCCCAGGACCCTCTTGGAGCTTTTGTTTTTTTTCATTTCTTTTTGAGAGCAAAACAATTTTGTGTTGTAGGTGTTTAGTTAGGTTAGCCACACTCATTTTACAATTTTAACTAGATGGGACCCTTTGTAAGATATTCCAGGTGGTTACCAGTCAGTGGTGCAGGATGCTTCCAGGGGCCTGGCCAGAAACTGGTTCTTAGAGCCGTCAACTGCTAGATGCTGGTGACTCAAGTAAAGTGGGTGTAAATGCAGAATTAGGAACCGGGGCTGAGCAGTGGCTCAGAGATGCAGCAGTTAAACTTGTTCATTAGCTGACTCTCACCCGGCCTAATTAGCTTTGCCTTTTCTTCAGTACATGGAGCGACTTTGATTTGTACCTAATATAGAATCTCTCTTAGGTCAAAACAGTAAAACATAGGATAAAGTTTTACTTTGTGGGACTCCTCTTGCCAAGTGATTTAAATTATAAATTGTCAAGAAGTGATAAAGGAAATGGAGTGAAATCTGTCTTATTTTGTGTGTTGGTATCTGTCAGGGAATCATAACTGTTTCCCTGAGGCGTTTGTATCTGCATTGATCACTTATTCATTTTATTCTTAGTGCAAGGAAAGAGGAGGAACAGCTCTTCACACCATGTAAGTAAACACTTGAAAAGTTAAGTAAGAAATTAATAATATGAATTAAATTGTCTACCATGATTTTTAAAAGTATATAATGGACCCAGTGTCATCGGCATGTCCCTTTTTTGGTAGATTTTCTAAATCACTTCTGTTATCTTAATTATCAAACTGTTATCTTAATTATCAAACTTACATATTCAGGAAAATTTTTGGCTTAGTAATCCCCATTTTTTAAGGGGTTCTGACCTTTAAGTTAAATTTCAATAACTTGGTTGTGATAGAAAGATCTGCCTTAAATTTTTACCTTAACTTTTAATCTTGTTTTTTACAAAATAAACAACAGTATAATAGCTAAGTCAATTTTTAGCACCATCTATTGACTTATTGTCATAGCAGCTGAAAGCTTAGCTTTCTCAACTCCAGCGTGGCCTTCTTTCCCCCCCGCCCCGTCCTCTCAACATGTAACATGGTTTTTATTAAATCAGAATCAATGTTTACACTATTATATTATGTAAATACTTTTTACTGCTGAGCCATATAGTTCTGTGGCTGTGCCTTTTCCTTGTATACCCTTCATTCTTTTTCTCAAATACAGGGTGTCCCAAAAGATGTGTATGCACATTGAATGATTATAAAGTCAGTGTTTATTAACATATAGTTCAGTTTCAGAATTTGAAAGAATCTACAGAAGTGAATCATTTTTTGGTCAGTTCCTGTTTTCAAACTGATGACCGTTTTCTGGTCCAGGCACAGATGATAAGGCAAAGCAATGGAATCGCAAACAGCAAGAATTATTTGGTTCTGTATTTTGCTCCCTCAATTTGTTGACTGTTGCTGGTTCTGTACTGTAAACTTTATCTTTTATGAATCCCTATGAAAGAAGGTCTAGTGGGTTGTTAGGATAAGTTTTCTCTGCTCAAAGCTTAGTCTGTCTCCCCCCATTACTTCAAATCAGTTAAACCTGGAAAGGAGTGGAAATTGAGTGGGTTACCAGCTGTTACAGTGTGTATACATTTTTGGGACCCCTATGTGACTGAAACTTGAGCATTTCTCCAGGACAATCCCAAGCCCTTCTTCCTAGTCACCATGACCTCACACAGCCAGATGCAGCAAGTAGGCTGGTCTCCCTGCTTTCAAAATAACTTTTTTTGTTCCTAACAATCTAGTAATTTGGCAGCGAAAGATGGCTATCAGACAGAAATACTACATTTACGCTACATTAACATAATACCTAGTAAGTTTTCACTCTTTTGAGTGTGGAATTCATTTTTTGATTATATTCACTTCTTGTTTTCTAACAAATATTTTTTCCCAAAATTCTGTAACATTTGTCACGGGCCTGTCAAAAATATTTTCCATTTCCTAAACAGAGTTCCATGTTTTATTGGAAGCAATCTCCCCCCTCTTGTTATCCTAGTCTAGTATAGACTTGCTTTCCCTAGGCCTGTTCTGTGCCTGTTTTGTGGCATATTTCTTTAAAGTCACCTGGGAGCTCACATAACTGTTCTCTTGTGTGGGGTCCCCTATGTCTTAGATCAGTGATTTTCAACCTTTTCCATCTCATGGCACACATAAACTAATTACTAAAATTCTGTGGGCCCAACCAGCGTGCCTCAGTGGTTGAGCATCAACCTATGACCCCAGAGATCAGGGTTCGATTCCCAGTCAGGGCACATGCCTGGGTTTCGGGCTTGATCCCCAGTGGGGGGCGTGCAGCAGGCAGCTGATCAGTGACTCTCTCATCATGGATGTTTCTATCTCTCTCTCTCTCTTTCTCCCTCCCTTCCTCTGTCGGAAATCAATAAAGATATATTTTAAAAAATAAAATGAATGAATAAAATAAAATTCTGTGCCACACCAAAAAATATATTTTTTGCCAATCTGACAAAAAAAAAAAGTTATAAGTTTGATTAAGACACACTGGACATCTCTTGTTGTGTTGGCTGTTGTCATTTTTTATTTGACAATCTCAGGGAAAAGAGATTAGTGTCTCTGCCTGAATAGTCAGGTATTGCATGCTTTAAAAATTCTTGTGGCACCACACTGGGCTGCGCTTACACTGGTTGAAAATCGCTGTCCTAGGTGGTATGTTTTCCCCTGTCTTGTTATACTCGTTTTACTGGAGCACTTTTTCCTGGGAAGGGATACATGGGCAGAAATTTTTTAGAGATCTAGCCTCTGAAATGCCTTCTGTTTAATAAAATACAGAATAATAGGTTGACATTAATTTTTGCAGTACTAGAGGCATTTCTACTGTTTTCTCACCACAGTTGCTCTTAAGTCTGTTGACATGGGATGATACATTATATATTATTAATTTTAGTGATTTCCCCATCCCTCTCTTCCCTGGAAACTTTTAGAACCTTCTCTATTCCTGGGATTCTGGAATTTATAATATGTTTTTGTTTGTAAGTTTCCATTTTATTGTGGCCATCAAGGCTACAGGTCTGATCTGCTTTCAGAGAATTGTTTTTGATTCTTTCATATATCCTCTATTCCTTTTTTCTAGTATTCCCATTACTAAGAAGTTGGAACTCTCAAGCCAGGATTTCTGCACGATTCTCTAATTTTCCCCCCTTTCCCCCCATTTTTTCTTTTTCTACCTTCTGGAGATTTCCTTGCCTTTATGCCCCAGCCCTTTAATAATTCTCTGTTTTGTCCATCTTGTCTTTAGTGTACAGTGTCTCTTACATCCTGTCTTTCTTTTCTGAAGCATTTCATTCTTTTACCAAGACCATTTTTTGCCTTTTTGAGGTTAAGAATTATTTTTTTATATTTTCACTTGCTCTTGAATTTTATCAATCCCATTAATTTTTTTTTCTTTTTATGCAATAGTTTATTTTACATAGGACAACTCATTTGCTGATACCATAGGTTCTAAGTTGCTCTATTAAAGTAATCACTAAAAAAAGTGATGTTCTTAGCATGTAGATTTTAGGAAATGCTTTCAACTTTTGTTTATGAGTTCAGATTTTTTTAGTTAAATTCATTGGGGGGACGTTGGTTAATCGGGTCACACAGGTTTCAAGTGTGCATGTCTGTGATGCATGATCGGTATATTGCACTGTGTGCCCAGCCCCCAAAGCCAAGTCACCTTCCCTCAGCATATATCTGGGCCCCTTGCCCTTCACCACCCCCACACCCCTTCCCTCTGGCAGCCACCGTGCTGTTGTCTGTGTCTGTGGGTTTTCGTTTTATATCCCGCACGTGAGTGAAATCGTGGGGCTCTTCGCTTTCTCTGGCTGCCTCGTTTAGCTGAGCATCGTGATCCCCGTGTTGTCGCAGTGGCAGTGCTTCCCTCTGCTTGCGGCCGAGAGCTGTCCCGCTGTGTGTGCCCACAGCTGCTTCACCCAGACCTTCACTGGAGGACACTTTGTTTCCTCCCGTGCCTTGGCCACTGGGGATAATGCTGCAATGAGCAAACGGGCGCATATATTTCTGCAAATGAATGTTTTCAAATTTCTCAGGTATATAACCAGAAGGGGGGTTGCTGGGTCATATGGTAGCTCTATTCTTAATTTTTGAGGACACTCCCTACTGTTTTCCATGGTGGCTGGACCAGGTTATGTTTCCACCAGCAGCGAACGAGGGTTCCTTTGTCTCCACAGCCTCTCCCACACTTGCTGTTACCTGTCTTGTTCATAGTCACCATCTGTTTTGATCTGTCCTACTTGTTGGCGTCCCTCAGATGTGTGGTGGTCCCTGACCGCCTGTTGCTATCTAACTGGAAGCACTAGGAGTGAGCAGAAGTTTTGCAACTGACAGGGCTGCACTGCAAGAATTTGGGGGCGGATTCTGAGCCTGCCTTGGGTTCTGTAAGACACACTGGCTTCCTTACCCCTGTTCTAGCCACTCTCTGTGGGCACCAAGGCTGTGCTTCCTCCCCTTTGTTCTTATAGTGTGTATGGCTTTTTTTATGCCTTTAATTCTCAGGACATGTCTCTGAAAGGAAGGGGAGTGGAAATAGATTTGTGGTGAGTTTACAAATCTCAAATGTATAGGTTCTAACTCAAACTTAGAACCTATATTTAAAGTGTAAATCAAAGTTTAAAGTTTTAATTCAATACAATTAATAATATTAATTCAGAAAATATTTTTGGGTATCCCTATAATTAGCATACTACACTTTTCTACCAAAGTCTTGGTTAAGAATTCTATTCAAACCATGCACTTTGCAGTATTGTCCCATTTATGTGCAACATAGATGGAGCAGCTTTCATTAATGCATAAAGTGCTAGAAATTTTCAAGTTAATTAAAAGTCATCAATTCTTAATATCCAAAATGTGTCTTGTGAAAAAGTAGAGAGAAAACAGTAAACTTCAGCTTTATTTTTTAATGGATTAAGATGAGACAGTGGGCACAATGGGCGGGGGCAGGATTTCAACAAGTACTTGACTTGATAGTAAGGTTGGGGTTGTCACTCCTTAGACTTCAAGGCTGGTTATTTGTCTAGTCTTTGCTATTGAACTTAAAGTCTACTAAGTAACCCCTTCCCTGTCTTGCAAAGATTGTAAAAGTCCATCTGTTCTGCCATTTGTGCCGAGTGAAGGAAGATACAGCAGGATTTTTGTCTCTGTCCATTCTAGTGACCAACCAGGGGTTCAGATACCTGTGAACACTAAGTTTCCCATAGTATTTTGGTGCCTTTTTTTTTTCTTTTTTTTTGTATTTGCATTTTTTATCTTTATGTTTGTCACTGTAGTTCTTTGAGGTTGTAAACCATCAATAGTAAGGTTTTAACCATGAAGAACAATTGTTTTAAATTTTCAAGCAAGATGAGGGGAAAGTAACCTGGCAGCCAGTATACCCAGGCTTTGCCAGGAGGCTTAATTCTGCCCCCTCGGGGGGATACTAGATACTCGATCCTGGGAAGTCTGAATAGTTGGGAGGAGGCCTGGACTGAAGGCAGAGTGTTCAGTGTTCCTTTGGTTGGATGAGGCCAGTAGACTGTAAGTTGTTGATTTACTAAATGAACCCCATGGAGCTTTGAGCCCATGCCAAATTAAAAATTTTCAATGTTTTAGCACAAATATTTTCAAATACAAACAATATACATTTATAGTAGAAAAAAATTTTAGCTGGAGGAAAATGTGAGCAAATATCACCTAAAGTTTTACCAACTAGTCTATATTTTGGTACATTTTCTCCCTCTTCTTTTTATCCCCCTGTAGATAGGTTTTTGGTCATAATTGACTTTTTAAAGGTGTTTTATATGCCATATTACACTTGTATAGCAGTGCTCTTAAAAGATGACCTTCCACTTAGAATAAAAGTCTTCAAATGAGTTTTCACATTTTATGCTGTATTTGTCTTTTTGAGATCCGAAAAGTAAATTACAGATTAACTACATAGCTTAAGAAACATCAGAGTTTTAGGTATAGTTAAAATATTTCTACTTTGAGCCCGGCATGGCATGGCTCAGGGGTACGGCGTCCATCTAGGATCCAGGCTATCACGATTCGATTCCTGATCAGGGCACATGAAATCAATAGAGATATATTTTAAAATATATATATATATATTATTTATATATATTTCTAGCTTGAAAAAATTTATTCCTCCAAAGAGTGATTCTTTTCAAATTATGCCCTCTGGAACTTTTGGCTAATGAGGAATAAGTGGCTTTGAAGTAAGACATCTGAAACTGGCAAAATTGTGTTTTAGATAATATAAAGATATTTCTGATTATTGGCTAGTGGCAGTTTTTAAATGCTCTGCATTTTAAAAGATATCAGCTAGATGTTCTCCCTGTCCTGTCTTTGTGTATTTGTGGGAGATCCTGATGGGAAAGTGTGACCGCATGCTGAAAGCTGCTTTATTATAATATGAGAAAGGAAGGCTCATCTGAATTAGTTTATAAAAATACAGCAACACCGATACAGTAGGCATTAGGCAGAGATGAACAGAGTCGGAGCGACAGGCCAGGTTTGTCACCAGGGTAGAACGCTTTTGTTCCTGGCGATGGGGACCTCGCCCCAGGGTGACCTTTCCTGCCCTAGCATATCACAGGTCAGGCTGTTTACACCCCCTGAGCTTTCATGTTTGATATTTTAACAAAGAAAAAACACTTTTCTAAGTTTAACTTACTGTGATGTTTTCTTCTATTCCCCTTCCCCTTCAGGTATTTCCAGATCACCTTAGAGAAAAATATAGCTCATGCTCAACAATATTTTTAGACAACAGCACAATTTGCCAGCCCGAGACGAGAATCAGTGTGCAATGGTGAGTAAAATAGGCTGCCCGGGCTCAGTGACAGACACCTTATGCTACAGGCGTCCTACCCATGTGTGAGCTCATTTGATTGTTCTTTTGCATGATCAGGTTAAGAAACTGGTATCAATTATTATTGATTTCAATTTCCATTTTAATCTGAGAACATGGAAGACGGGAAAGCCAGTGAGCAAATATAAATTTCCCCCCAAAAGTATTCATCTTTACCTGAGGAAATACTGTGGCTGAGATATTGTTGAACAAAATGCAAGGCGAGGTGCTTCTCATTGACTCTTTCTAGAGAACAGTGTTTCTTTATGAGATAAAGGCCTAAAACCACATGTGCTACTCTGGAAGCTGCTCTTGGCAGGAGGACCAGC
The DNA here is from genome assembly GCF_054644295.1 of Miniopterus natalensis. Classification (NCBI taxonomy): domain Eukaryota; kingdom Metazoa; phylum Chordata; class Mammalia; order Chiroptera; family Miniopteridae; genus Miniopterus; species Miniopterus natalensis. The sequence continues at coordinate 113,294,091 of NC_142081.1, forward strand.
TCGCCCCCACTGGCCCAGGGCATCTGCCTTTACACTTAGTTGGATTTGGTCAGATTTCCTCTGTTCTGTTTTTCCTGCACTATTTCTGTATTAGAATTCACTTCTCCTCCCAGGAAAAATGCACCAAACCAGGGTTAAGGAACAACTTCTCAAGGCTGATTTCTTCATGGATAAAATGTGTTCAACTGAGGTTTTAACTTTATAGATGTATTAAATTTAGTTATATATGTATATATAGATATATAAATACACTTCCAAGATACTGTATCTATCCATATATAAGAAAATCAAAGCAGAAAAAAGTTAGATAAGTGAAGTTTTGGAAACGCAGCCACAGTCAGGTCTATACTTAAGCAAACGTAACAGTGTCATGATGCTGCTGAAAATTATTCAGTAAGTTCTGTGAGCCCTACATAGTTTACAATTGCAGATGCACTTTAAAACATGCTAAGATGAAACTTTAAAGCTACTTAAGAGCGAATTAAAATTAAAATAGGACATAGAGCTTCCTGAATTCCATTGGGGTTTTCCAAGGAGCATTATCAGCGTCTCCCTGGGATATGAGAGCTGATTTTCCAGAACAGTTTGGGAAATGCTACCTGAAAATATTAGTAGCCTCATTCCTAATTTTTCAGTCCTAAAAATATAATTTGTTCATAAACTTAATTTTGTTTCTCTTGTACCAGCTTTTTTACTAATTAAATTCTCAGTAACTTCTACTTTATTAAAAACTGGGAGTTCACAATCATAATACTGTAACTTTCTTCTCTCACTTATAACAGTAGTTGAGATCAAATTGTGTTTCATCAAAAATTGAGCCCCATCCCTCTCTAAAGTCCTGAGCTTTGGCACCTATCACATAATCATTTAATCTTTTTGTGCAGCCAGGACACTAAATCCTGGAGTAAGAAAACAACTCCACTCTGGCTGCATTCCATAGGTTCTTTTGAATCCCAGGTTCTGATGTTACAGTATATAATTCAAAAGTAGTTGTAAAGACTAACCTTGCTCAGACAAGTAGGTGTTATGCTTTTTTTCACCAAATTAGTCTAATTTTTGGAAGTACAGTAGGCTTTAATTTCCTCTCATCAGGTTTTGAAAATGGTCAGTACATTTACTATTTGTAAAATAAAGGTTTTCTGAGAAAATTATTAGGAATGGTTTTGAAAAGCTGTTTATTATGGGGCAGTAGCGCATTGTTCCCAATGGGGTGGGTGAGCCTTATTAGAATCACGGATGCAGCTTTTTTCAAAATGTATGTCTCTAAACACACGCAGCCCCTGTCCCCTCCCCCAGCACACTCCCTCTCACAAGCCTTTGATGAGCTGAGGAAGGATGGGGGGCATCATTATATGGAGAAAAGCATCCAGGGTGATCCTGATTTCAACCCTAATCCATGTGTTCACATTGCAATCACCTGAGAAGCTTTCAAAACAACCCAGAGTCATACCCAGTGCCGGTTAAGTCAGATCATCTCAGGGCGGAGCCAGGCGGTTTTTAAAGCCCCTCTGAGGATCCCAGTTACAGCCAAGCTTGGGCAGCACACTGCCTGGTGAGAGGGCAGGAGGGAGAGTCTGCTGCTCACCATTGCCGGGACCTTGAGCAAGTCAGTTTTCACCTTGGTTACCTTACCTGTAAAATGGGTTGTTGAATTAAATGTCATCACAACTTCCTTGGTTCTTTTCAGCTTATATGCTTCAAATCCTCTGATTTTAAAATCAATTTGAAGATGAAACTGAAGCCCTATAGAAGTACCCATTAGATACTAACAATGTTACAGGCCTTTTAACAAGTGCTCATATTCTATAGACCTAGTTATAAAATTCAATTTTGCTTTCCCTCAGTTATTTTGAGTTTCATTTTAGAAACTGAGAGCAAAGAGGAAAAGCATATAACTTAATCTACAGTACTCCTTTGTTTCATATTACACGGAATCTGCGAATACCTTAGGAATACAGTACCTTACACAGTACCCGAGGACGTACATCTGCTCATTAAAATTGCACTTAAACTAATTTGGAAATAAATGTTATTAATATTACCCTGTATACTGCTATGCTGTGTTGTTGGCACTGCTTGTTTTAGGAGAGTTAGACCTGTTGATTTTGTGGCTTCTTATATATGCCATTAAATTTTCTAACAATTGTGTAAAAGTGATCTTAAATGATTTGGTTTGGCATAGAGAATTTAATTTACCTTTAGGCAAATGATGGAAGATGGGTGGGTGGAAAAACTACTGTATGGCTTAAATTTAAGCATGTGTACAAACAGATCTATCTTGTACAGGATCAAAGATTCTATGAGCAAAGGGCAAATTACAGCAGAGATGTGTAATAACTTCCATACTGAAATAACCAACCAAAACATGTCTTCTAACAGCATATTCCCTAGCATTTTGGTTTTCCTAATTTTGCTCAAAGCCAGAGAACTGCAACAAGGCAAAAAGTGCCCATGAGAAAGAAACTGTTCTGAATGAGGATTTCATGGGCACTGGGCAGCTGGGAAGGTCCTTCCCCACCACAATCCCTTTTAAGACATGTCTTCAGACCTAACATGGACTCAGTTCTTCCATTTTTTTCTCTCCACAGCCTGGTATTAGCAATATATTACCACATCAAGAAAAGGTGAGTTTTAAAACCTGTCTTGTTATTCTAGCTAGTAAACCGATTAAGATATAAACTTTAGTGTTAGGTAATATATATGGGCATTATTGGAGTAAGCTGTAGAGTGCTTTTATTACATTATTAAAGTGAATCATTTTTGTCTTAGGACTCAACCCTTAAGCTATTGATCCCAAAGGATATTTGTTTATGTGGGCTGTACTCTTATTTACTTTATTAGAAATTAGAAATTAAAATTGAGAATTTAGAAGTAATTCCCTTGTATGTTGAACCATGGTTTTTTGTAGCACTGTTGAAATGTTGAGCTAGATAATACTTTTTTCTGGGGGCTGCCTTGTGCGCTGTAGGCTGTTTGGCAGCATCCCTGCCTGTCCTCACTAGATGCCAACAGCACACTCTCCCCGCGCCACACGGTGACAACAGAGCATGTCTCCAGCCAGGGCGGGATGCTTCCTGGGGACAAAACACCCCTGATTGGGAACCGTAGTATGAACATAATATTTTCTAAAGGAGAGTTACTTTGCACAGCAAAAACATTGAATGGAAATTGTGTCATTTATTTACATTTTTGCAAGTCTCTTTATGTCTGGTAATAGACATCAGCTGATCTCATGTATACCCTGTCTTCAGTCATTTGTGATTACTTCAGTTATCTTGATAATTTGTTTTGAAGAAACAATGTGAAGACCATGCCTCATGTAAATGTATGGCTAGGAAAGGGAGTATTTTTAAAGCCCTCAGATAATTGTGGATATTCTTTGATACTGTACCCAAAGTCCACAAGTGCTGGTTTCTTAAATTAGTTACAGTGGAATTTTATTTTTTAATTTATTTTTAAATACATCTTTATTGATTTCAGAGAGAGGAAAGGAGAGGGAGAGAGAGAGATAGAAACATCAGTGATTAGAGAGTCATTGATCGGCTGTAGCCCACAACCCGGGCATGTGCCCTGACCGGGAATCGAACCCTGATCGCCTGGATCCCAGGTTGACGCTCAACCACTGAGCCACGCCTGGCCGGGCACAATGGAATTTTAAACCATATCTATGAACTTCTAGTAAGGTCTCTATTAAATTAATATCCATTCAGATATCTTGTATGCTGAATGAATCTTTTTATTGTAAATAATTTTAGGATAATATTATGCATTGGTCATTTGGAAAGTATTGGTTCACATTACTTTATACAGTATTAAAATTCACTGTTGTTAGTTAGCATCATATCACCACCAGTCTTCCCTGAAAGTCCCTTAAGTATTGAAAAGCTGTCAGGCTCACACACAAAAGGTACAAGTTTTCCCCAGTCTTGATTTTTAGCTTGATAGCTTGAATTGCGTCACTGGTAGCAAATGTACAAGTTGTTTTCCTTGAAGTGACATGCTTACTTTTCAGTTTTGAGAGACTGACAGTTAAACTATCAAAGATGTTATTTAATGAAAAAAGTCAGTTGTTCAGCTCACAACTAAGTCACAAGTGCTTTTCCTCAACAACCACATTTCGATGTGCAGAAGTGCTTAATGCATACTTCCCCCTTACTCAGATATAAATAAGAATCAGCGTTTAATAACACCATCCTTACTGCTTTGTCAAGGATGTGCTCCAGTGAAGCAGAATTTGTTTTTCCACCAGTGGCCGTGAGGAATAGAGTGACTCCTAGCACAGGGCGGTGCCCCTGCCTTGACGCAGGCTCAGAAGCCAGTTTTACTGACTTTTCTTTTATACAGTCATTGCAATGTCAGTGTAGACGCAGGCAATGCCTTAGGATTTCTCTAAAAACAGTTTTGGGCCTCACGTGTCTCCTGAAACTGGTCTGGGGGGGAACCCCAAAGGCCTGCAAAACACATTTGGGGAACCACTGTGTGGAAAATTAAACTTAAAAATAATGAAGACTGGTTTTCCTGGCCAGTGCGGCTCAGTTGGAGCATCGCCCCAAGGGGGCAGGTTCCATTCCCAGGCAGGGCACATGCCCAGGTTGTGGGTTCGGTTCCATCAGGCCACGTTCCTGGGTTTCAGGTTCGATCCCCAGTTCGGCGTGCGCAGGAGGCAGCCTTTCGATGTGCATTTTTCCCCTCACTCCCCCTTCCTCTCTAAAACCAGTAACTGGTCATTTTAAAAATAAAAAGGCAAGTTTTTAACTCAGACTGTTTAAAAAAGAAGAAACACACAATAATAATATAATATAGGAAACTAACAAGAGAAGCGAAACTGGGAAACATGAGTCTCGTATTCACACGAATGGCCCGGCTCCTGCTCGGTGACGCGCTCCTGTGTGGCCCAGGGCGAGGCAGCAGGTCGCGTCTGTCTGGGTGACCAGCGTCGCCTGTCAGGGAGGGTCAGCGCCTGGAGGGGCAGCTCTGGCTGCTCACTGTGGAGGAGATTTCACAGAATTGGATGTGCTGGGTAAAAAGAGGCCAGAAACTTCTTACGGAACCTAAGCAGAATTAGTAGGACTCTGTAGAAGATTAAGCTTCTCCCTCCACCTCTCTCTCTATTCCCAGCAGATGTGTTACTAAAATATTAGCAATTCCTGGATTTGTTTTTAAAATCACCTTCTTATTTTATAGAGATGGAGACAGATCCAAGGACATTTTTGATGAGAGGCTGCACCCGCTGACAGTAAGTATCAGTTGTACTGAGGCTGTATTCTTTCTCATACAATTGTGTTTATTCATGATGATTTGCTTTGAAATTAATCACTAGAAGAAAATTACTCTCTCCAGCTTGAAGTTAAAATTATCTTCCTTTGGTTTTCTTCCTCATCTCATGTTCTACCTAATTATTTTACAAAGGGAATGTTGTATAGGAAATATGTCAGTAAGAACTGAGCTTCAGCTTTGTGCAGGTGGTGAGCTAAGGTGAGTAAACATGCCCCCTCCAGAAACATGTATCCTTTTAAAAGATAGTTTTCAGTAACATCAAACAATATGAATATTTGTAAATAAACCTAACAGATATGTAAAGATCTCTGTGAAGAAAATTAAACAACTATTTAAATTTTGAATTAATTAGAATGGCAAAAAAATTTCCAGTTCCCATCTTCTGATGCCCTAGAGCAATATGTGACTGCTGCCTGCTGTTTCTCACGGCACAGCCTTAGGGCCCTGTGGGTACATGAAACTGGAAACACATTTTCAGAGTTGGTTGCAGAGAAGTAGGACATGAGGGTGAAAAGTCCTTTGAGCCTAAAGATAGCTTACATTTACATAGAATTCTGTATGGGGAAGGTGAAAAGGAACATGGAACTTTTCTGAGGTTGTGCCTGCATTTATCTTAAATGAGTGTCAGTATTGAATATTGTTTTTTAAGGTCCCATTGTTTATATTTAAAAGACTAAAAGACATGTCACCCAATCAAAATTATTTTCAGGGGCACGTGGGCACAGGTAGGAGACGGCTCTCAGGAAAGCACTTTTTGTTTTTCTTCAGTGGATAGTGACATTGCATTTTTCCTCCTTTCAGCAGGAAGCGGTTCCAGAGGAAAACTTCGATCGTAATCCTGATCCTGAAACTATTTACGGATTCATTCGGCCTTTTTTCAATGACCTAAATCTAACAGCTGAATTTTCAATAACAACTTTGGTAAGATAGTTCTTTCAGAACTTTATTAAGGGAAACCTATCAAGGGAGGTGAAATACACACATTTGAGCTTAATAATCATTATGATTTCAAATGCCCTTGCTTTTCTCATCCCAAAACACTTGCTATTAAAGGCAGCAGGAGAGGTTTCCTCTTTCTCCCTCCACACCTCAGGAGACATGCGCACATGCACTGCACACGTGCACACCTACAAGGTATGCTGATGGGGCAGGATGTTGGCAATAACAGAACCTTGTGGGCCCCAGGTAGTGACCGGTTCAGTGTAGGTCTAAGCTGAGTCCCAGGCTGTATTCCCCAGGCAGTTCTAATGTGTGTCCTGATTGGGATCTAAAGCCCTAAATTCTCTGTTCCTTAGATGATGGGTGTTCACCCATCCTTGCTGTCCTCTCGTGCCTGCCTGTGAAGTTGCCCAGGATTGGCATGCAGTGGTGTCTGACAAGGCTTTGCTAGTTGCCTGCTAAGCTACAGCTGTGTGAGGACCTTTGTGTCATTCATACAAAATTCCTATGATCAGATTGTATCATCTGGAATAGGTGGTCCTATTCTAGTGAGAAGTAATGGGATTGTACTAATTCCTGCTCCAGCAAACCTAAAGGGGAAAGTCTGCTGCTTGGTCTGGAGGGAAAGATTCCTTAGGTCAGTGCCTCCTCCTTCAGTATTCAGTTCAAACCTTGGAGAGGCAGCCTGTGCTTCTGAATAGAGACCCCTGAATGGGCAATGGGTCAGATGCAGGACTTTTCATGGAGCTACCAGCCACTTGGAGTGCTTAGCACATGCTGGAGAAAGGCAGGAGTGGGGCTCCCATGAGGGGAGCAAGTGATACAGGAGGGAGAGCATCTGGGTTGGAGGAGGCGGGTGTTTCGTAGACGAGTTAAGCTCGATGCACCTACAAGACAGCAGAGTGGAGGTCTCTAGAAATCACTCGAATGCATGGAATTAGAGCATGGATCTGAGCTAGAGGTAGGGAATTAGGATTAGCTGTTCAAATGCAGAGAAAGCATGTGAATAAAAAGTGTACAGAAGATAGAACAGTGACATGAATAGGTATTCAGTGGATATTTATGGAATGAGCAACTTCTTGGCAGCATTTAGCATTTTCACCACACTCTCTCTCTTGAACCTCACTTATCTTGACTTCTTTTTGTTATTTTCTCCTTTGACCACAACTCTAAGCCATTCCTGGGCCCTTCTCCCTTTAGTGTGATAGTCCTTACAGATCTAAGTGCTGAGGATGGAGAGACCTCACTGAACTGGAAAGATGAGGAGCTCTGTCCTTACAGGCAGAGGGGACAAGTGCAAGATTCTGAGATGGGAATGTTTTTTTTGTGACTGAGGAACAGTGAGGTATGGCCATTGTGCTGCGCGAGTGGAATGAAGGAAAGAATGTGGGACATGAGGCCATAGAAGGACAAGTCGTATATTACAGGGTTTGTAGGTGGCAGGCCATGGGAAGAAGTTCCATTTTTATTTGGTTGATGGGAATCCTTTGTCAGATATTGAGCAGGGGAGAGAAGTGCTCTTAGTTAGAGGCCGTCCTGGCTACTTTTGGGGAGAAGAGACTGTAGCTGGGAGTCCGAGTGGAGACCAAGAAGTCAGGAGCAAATAACAGTGACACAGGTGAGAAGTGACAAATAGAAGAGATAGCAGCCTGATTTCCAATGACAGGTGGAGATGACAAGAATTGCTTACTGATTGGAGCAGGGTAACTCAATTGGAAGTTTTTGGCCAAGCACCTAGACCAGTGACAGTGCCCTATATGATGTTAGGGAGTGCTTGGGGAGGGGGGATGAAGAGCTCCGGTTTGCATGCCTGAAGGCACCGATGGCCTTAGCAATAATGCTTTCAGTAGAGTGTCAGTGCCAGGGGCAGACTAAAGTGGGTTAAGGAGAGAATGGGAGATGAGAAGCCTCATCAGGGCATTTACTATGAACAATGTGAGGAAGCAGTCTTGGGGTTGCAGGGGGTGGGAGGGGAACAACATAAACACATTCACATTGAGGGCAATCTCCGGAGGACAGAGGATTTGTCGGAGTTGTTCTTCAAAAGTGGGATGGGAATGACTTCTCTGATAGAAGAGTTTCAGTGAGAAGAGAAATCTCAATTCCACCGACATAGGGGGCAAGTGGTATAAATGAATGAATAGTGCCACATAGCACATCTGCCAGTGAAGGTGATGGGAAGTTGCGAGATTGCCAACGTTGTGTAAGTGCCTCTAATTATTCCCATAAAGTAGAAAGTTGAACATTGTAAATAAGTTCATTCTCAAAATACCTGACAGCCCTGAGTTTTGGTACATTGTTGGAAACTTTCACTAAGAACACATAATGTTCAATAACCATTTGTTTTTTTAAATACAGTTGAGTTTCAATACCTTTAGTAAATCTGAGCTGTCAATCTGATAACCTCAGACAGTAAATATACTCTTTAAAGTGGGACTTTCTTCTTTTTGTCAAATGGCACACATGCTCTTCTGCAAAGCATCCTTTGGGGTAACAAGGCACCGCTTGCCTCTATAGCCTTTATTTAGCTGTTAACTTCACCCAGTTCTTTGTGGAATAGACATCGAATATGTGAAAGAAATCATGAAACCTCGCCAGCTACCTGGCAGGTTTAGAGGAGGACCAGGGATAGACGCTGGCAGCTGTTACCGCCTGAAACCAACAGAATTGACTAAGCTTCTGGTTGTGTGAGACAGCGATGAATTTCATGAAATGATAATGGAGATGTGAAGCTTGGGGGATATAACAGGACTGTTCTTTGTGTGCGTGTGTGTTTCTTTCAAGGACACTAAGTCCAGGAATACTTGACAGCTGCTCGGACCTGCCTCAGGCACTCCTGTCTGTCCTGCCTGTCCTGCTGCACCCACAGCAGCCACTGGGGGGCGCTCTTGATGACCAGGTTTTATCTTCTGCTTGTGCCACAAAAGGAGTAGTTACTGTGTAAAGAAGATACAAATGTGCTCAGTATTACCAGGGATTTAAATATTCAAGTGTTAACGTAAAATCGCCCCATAACTACCAGCCAGGTATGAAGCAGTGCGCATGGCAGGCACTCAGGCATCTGCGCCGGGCCTGGGTGTGCTGCCCTTTACAAGTGGGATGGTAGTAACATTCCTTCAGGAAGCCCTTTGCCAAGGTGTCCATTCATTCCTGTGACCGAAAAGTGGGCTGGGGGAAAATGGGCAAAGTAAGCAACAAAAGTATTTGATTTGCAGCTGTGACTTGGCCTCTGGCTTTGGCTGGCCCAGCAGCCTCTGTAGAACCTAAGAGTAAAAGGCGTGTCAGAAACAGATGAAATCTGTCATTCCTAACAGTTCTTATCGCAGCACTTAAACTGAACTAGAATCAAAGACCAGTGTTCTACTTTTGCAGATTTACTTAGAACGACTTACAGTTTATGCTGAGATCGACATTTGCCCCACGAACTGGAGGAGAATTGTTCTGGGAGCCATTCTTCTTGCTGCCAAGTATCTGCGCGACTGGGTTGTACGGAATTATCGCTTCTGCCAAATCCACCAGGGCATCACACTCAAGGACATGTGAGTTTGCAAGGTTTTGGTGACCTTTCTCACCATTTTCCAATACCTCTTTTGCCCCCATAATGTTTACATATTAAGAAATATTTTTAAAGGTTCCATTGTGCAGAGAACTGAATGAGGCATACAAGTACATTCATTTTTCTATCCACATTTGCTATAACAATTCATATCCCTCACTAATCAGTAGGCCTTCATGTGCTATTGTTTTAATAATCTTCGTGATAATTTGAAATGTAATTTTCTGATGTTTATTTGGAAATATTTTACAAGCTAACATCCTAAAACAACAGTGCTATTCATATCTTCATGGCTTTCTGAAAGCAGTCTACCAGTTCCAGTCTTTTTCTTCCCCTCTTTTTCATTTTTACTTATTTATTCTTTTTTTCCAGTTAGAGTTTACATTCAATATTATTTTGTATTAGTCTCAGGTGTACAGCATCATGGTTAGAAAATCATACGCTTTGCAAAGGGAAATGATGTGCTATTTGTATTTCTCTGACTGACTTATTCCACTTAGCATAATCCCCTCTAGGTCCATCCATGCTCTCACACATGGTAAGATTTCACTCTATGGAAAGATTTCTTTTCATGGCTGAGGAATATGCCATTGCTTTTTCATCCACTCATCTATTGATGGGCACTTGAGTTGCTTCCATAGCTTGAGGATTGTAAATAATACTGCAGTGAACACAGAGGGCATAGATTGTTTTGAATTCGTGTTTTGGGTTTCTTCAGATACATACCCAGAAGTGGAATCACTGAGTCATAAAGCAGTTCCCTTTGTAATTTCTTGAAGAAACTCCATAATGTTTTCCACAATGACGGCACCAATCTGCATTCCCACCAAAAGTGTGCAGTGTTCCCTTTTCCCCACATCCTCCTCAACACTTGCTGTTTGATGATTTATTGATGATGGACATTCTGACAGGTGTGGGGGGAAATCTCATTGTGGTTTAATTTGCATCTCTCTCACGATTAGTGATGTTGAGCATCTTTTTATATGTCTGTTTTCCATCAGTGTGTCCTCTTTAGAGAAGTGTCTGTTCAGGTTCCCTGTCCATTTTTATTTGGATTGTTTTTATTTTTCCTGTTGAGTTATATATGTTTTTTATAAATTGTGAATAATAACCCCCTTACCAGATATATCATTGTCAAATATGCTTTCCCATCAGTAGGTGGTCTTTTTATTTTGTTGATGTTTTCTTTTGCTGTGTTAAAACTTTTTCGTTTGATGTAGTCCCATTTGCTTATTTTTTCTTTTGTTTCACTTGCTTAGGTAATCTATTAGCAAAATAATATTACTAAGAGAAATGTCCCAGGTTTTACTGCCTGTTTTCTTCTAGGAAATTTATGGTTTTGAATCTTAAATTTAAGTTAATAATTCATTTTGAGTTTATTCTTGTATATGGTGTAAGGAGGTGGTCTACTTTCATTTTTTGGAAGTATCTGTCTAATTTACCCAACACCATTTATTGAGTTGACTGACTTTACTCCATTGACTGATCCCTCCTGCGTTGTCAAGTATTAATTTACCATATAGGTGTGGGTTTCTTTCTGGGCTTTCCATTCTGTTCCATCGATCTATAGGTTTGTTTTTATGCCGTTACCATGCTGTTTTGATTACTATACGCTTGTAGTATAGTTTGAAATCAGGTTGCATGATACCTCCAACCTTGTTTGTTTTTCTCTCAATTGCTCTGACTATTCAGGGTCTTTTCTTGTTCCATATAAAATTTTGGCTTATTTGTTCTACTTCTGTAAAATACATCTTTGTTATCTTGATAGGAATTTAATTGAATCTATAGATTGCTTTGTGTAGTATAGACATTTTAAAGATGTTATTTCTTTCTATCCATGAGCATGGTATATGCTTCCATTTATTTGTATCTTCTTCACCTTCTTTCTTGAGTGTCTTGTAATTTTCCAAGTACAGAGGTCTTTTTACCTCTTTGGTTACATTTATTCTTAGGTATTTTTTGTTGCAATTATATATGCGATTGTTTTGTAGTTTGCCTTTTTGATAGTTCATTATTGGCATATAAAAGTGCAACTGATTTCTGGATATTTATCGTGTATCTTGCTACTTTACTGAATTCATTTGTCAGTTCTGGTAGGTTTTTTGGTGTAATCTTTAGACTTTTCTATACATAGTAACATGTCATTAGGAAATTATGACAGTTACTTATTCCATTCCAATTCTGTGGCCTTTTACTTTTTCTTACTCTCTGATGACTCTGGCTAGGACTTCCAGTACTATGTTGAATAAGAGTGGTGAAGGTGGACATCCCTGTCCTGGTTCTGATCTTAAGGGAAACTATTGCAGTTTTTCTTCATTGAGTGTGATGTTAGCTGTGTGTTTGTTATATGTGGCCTTTATTATGTTGTGATATGTTCCATCTGTTCATACTTTGCTGAGAGTTGTTATCATAAATGGGTTATGGAATTCGTGAAATTTTTTCTGCATCTCTTGATATGACCATATAGTTTTACCTTTCGTTTTGTTCATATTTATGTGTGTCATGTAAATTGATTTGCAGATATTGGACAGACTTTGTATCCTAGGAATAAAGTTCACTTAATCATGGTGTATGATCTTTTTAATGTATTGCTGAATTCAGGTTGCTAATATTTTTTTCAAGATTTCTATATCTATGTTCATCAGGGATAGTATAGTATAATTTTCTTTCTTTTTAGTGTATTTATCTGGTTTTGGAATTAGGATAATGTTGTCCTCATAAAATAAGCTTGGGAGTCTTCCATCGTCTTGAATTTTTTGGAATAGTTTGAGAAGGATTGGTGTCAGTTCTTTGAATATCTGGTAAAATTTACCTGTGACATCATGTCCAGAACTTTTGCTTGTTGGAAGTTTTGTTTTTTATTTTAATTATTACAGCTTCTATTTCATTAGCTGTAATCAGTCTATTCAGATTTTCTATTTCTTTTTTGTACAGCTTTAGAAGATTGTATATTTCTAGGAATTTATCTCTTCTAGATTATCTAATTTGTTGGAATATACTTGTTCATAATCTTTTCTTATAATCCTTTGTATTTCTTTGCTGTCAGTTCCTACTCTTTCATTCCTGCTTTTATTTATTTGAGTCCTTTCTCTCTTGATGAATCTGGCTAAAGGTTTATCATCTTGCTTATTTTTTCAAAGAAAACCAGATCTTGGTTTATTGATCTTTTCTATGATTTTTAAAATTTTTATTTTGTTTATTTCCACTATGGTCTTATTATTTTCTTCCTTCTACTCAATTTGGGCATTGTTTGTTATTCTTTTTGACATTCTTTTAGGCATAATGTTAGATGGTTTACTAAAATTTTTCTTATTTCTTGAGGAATACTGGTATATGAATTTCCATCTTAGAACTGCTTTTGGTGTATTTAATATATTTTGGGTTGTTGTGTTTTCATTTTCATTTGTCTCAAGGTACCTTTCGATTTCTTTTTTGATCTAATTGTTAACCCATTGATAGTTTAGTTAAATGCTACTTAATTTTTCTAAATCTTCACTTGAGGATATGTATTTATTGATTCTTAGAGAGAGAGAGGAACCTTGATCCGCTGCCTCCCATACGTGCCCACACCAGGGATCGAATCTACAACCTAGGTATGTGTCCTCATAGAGAATCGAACCCTCAAACGTTTGGTGTATGGGACTATGCTCCAACCAAATGAGCAACCCAGCAGGCAGTTAGATGTTATTCAGTCTCCATGTGTTTGTGTGTTTTTCAGTTTATTTTGTAATTAACTTTTAGTATTATACACTAAAAATTAGTCAGAGAAGATGCTTGATATGATTTCCGTTTCCATAAATTTATTGAAACTTGTTTTGTGTCCTAACATGCAGTTTATTTTAGAAAATATTCTCTGTGCACTTGAAGTATATTGTGCTTCTTTGAGGATAAATTCTCTGAAAATATCCATTGAATCCATATGGTCTAGTGTGTCATTTAAGATGGGTGTTTCCTTGTTGATTTTCTTTCTGAAAGGCCTATCTATTTATGTCAATTGGGATGTTCAAATCTCCTCCTGTAACTGAATTACTGTGGATTCTGTAGCTGCTTTATATATTTAGGTGCTCCTATATTTGTGCATAAATATTTACAAGGGTTATATCCTCTTGTTGGATTGATCCCTTTATCACTGTGTAGTGTCCTTTTTGTCTCTTATTATAACCTCTTTTTTAAAGTCTATTTTGTCAGATATACGTATTGGTACCCCAGCTTTTTTTCCCATTTGCATGAAATATCTTTTACCATCCGTTTACTTTCAGTCTCCATGTTTCTTTCATCTTAGTTGGGTCTCATGTAGACAGAATATATATGTCTTCTATTCTTATTCAGTCAGCTACCTTTTGTCTTTTGATTCGAGCATTCAAGTAATTGACATTTAAAGTGATGATTCATCGATATGTATTAATACCATTTCATTCCTTCTAACTATGTGTATGTTTTTCCTTTTATATTCTTAAAGAAGATCCTTTACTTTTCCTGTAGTTCTGTTTTGGTATTAATGAACTGCTTTAGCTTTTTCTTGTCTAGGAAGCTCTTTCTTTCTTTTTCAATTTTAAATGATAGTCTTGGTGGGTAGAGTAGTCTTGCTTGTAGATCCTCTCTTTTCATCACTTTGAATATGTCCTGCCTGTGCCTGTGGCCTGAAATGTTTCTGTTGAGAAATCAGTTACAGTGCTCACTTACTAGATATTAGCATGGCCCGTGCACAAGGATGACGTGCAAATTTGTGCAGCGTTCCATAATTTTAGTCAGTGAAGCATGCAACAGACTGATGTGTATCAGAGGGAAAGGGGGAGTTTTGGAAGAGATTAAGCAAAGAACTTATAGGCATATATGCACAATACATGGACACAGAAAATAGTGCAGTAAAAGTTTGGGGACGAGGTGGGTGTAGAGTGGAAGGGGTCTAAGGGGAGGGAAGAGACATCTATAATACTTTAAACAATAAAGATAAAATTAAAAGATAAAAAGGAAGGCTTTAACAGTAAAAAAAAAAAAATCAGTTGCATTCTTTTGGGAGCTAGCATTTAGGTAACTAATTGCTTTTCTCTTGCTGCTTTGAAGGTTCTCTCTTTGTCTTTAATCTTTGCCACTTTAATTGTGATTTATCTTGGTGTGAGCCTCTTTGGGCTCATCTTGTTTGGGACTCTCTGCACTTCCTGGACTTCGGTGTCTTTTTCCTTCACCAGGTTAGGGAAATTTATAGTCATTATTTCTTCAAATAAGATCTTAATTACATGCTCACATGGTCTCTCTTTTTTCCTTCTGGGATCCCTATGATGCTGATATTGTTATTCTGCATGTTGTCCCAGATGTCCCTTAAACTATCCTCATTTTTTACAATTTTGTTTTCTTTTTGCCGTTTTGTTTATTTTCTTTTGCCTTGTTTCCAAATCACTAATTGAGCCCTCTACTTCATGTAAACTACTGGTTATTCTTTAAAGTGTACTCTTCATTTCAGATATTCTTCCTTTTGACTGGTTCTTTGTTTGTTTGTTATCGTCACCTGAGGATATTCTTCCATTGCTTTTCAGAGAGAGTAGAATAGAGGAAGGGAGGGAGAAAGGTGGAGAGAGAGAGGATCATCGATGTGAGAGAGACACATCGACTGGGTGCCTCTTGCGTGCACACAGGCTGGGGGTAGAGTGTGAACCAGCAACCCAGGTATGTGCCTTTGACCGGGAATCAAACCCATGACCCTTCGGTGCTCACAGTGATGCTCTAAACACTGAGCAACACTGACCAGGGCCTGAGTAGTTCTATTTTATGATTTCTAGGTTCTTTTTCATGCTATTGAAGTTCTCACCAAGTTTCTTGAGCATCCTTATAACCACTGTTTTGAACTCTGTATCCTGTAGATTGCTTGATTTCATTTTATTTAATTATTTTTCTGGAGATTTCTTCTGTTCTTTCATTTGAGGCATCTTTCTTTGTCTCCCCATTTTGACTACGTCTCTGTGTTTGTTTCTGTGTATTAAGTCATTCTGCCATGTCTCTCTGCCTTGGTAGGGTGGCTTTATCTAGTAGGTATCCTGTGGCACCCATGGCACACTCTGGAATCACATTAACTGGTGCTCCAGGAATGTTTCTTGTGTGAGATAGGTAAGCCCTTCTGTTGTAGTTTAGTCATCATTGCTGTTGGCCCATCTATGTGTGGGATTGATCCTCATGCTGATTGACTGTGAGGATTGACCTTGACCACAGTGTATGAGCTGCTGTGCAGGAGCTTCCACATGAAGCAAAATTCACCTCAGCAGGCTCTTTGCTTCCTGAGGTCTCCCTTTGGATGTGCTGCTCATGGAGCTAATTGCTTCCTGTTCTGATGCTTTCTCAATCTTGCCACTGGGTATATTGGCTTTGAGGCCTTTTGGGGTTGACTCAGTGCAGGTCAGTGTCAGACTCTACCTGTGACTGGCCCTGGGCAATCATCTTGGAGCTATAAAGTGAGTCACAGTTTGCTGCTGCCCTTGCTTTGACTGGGAGTGCATGGGAAGGGCCAAGCTGCTCATCAAGGCCACCTCCCACCAGCAGTGAGCTTTGGTGTAGGTCAGCCAAAGTCCCAAGGCACTTCACAATCCACCTTTACCTGCCTCCACTTGGAGGGTGCCTGTTAAGCTCAGTCACTAAAAGAGCCTCTGGCAGTACCAAGTTACTTGAGTTAGGGTCTCAGTGAGTCATCAGGGAGGGGCAAATGGTGTTCATCAGGCTGATACAAATTCAAACTTGGTGCCAGTGCTGAGTCTCAGGCCACTCAGAAAAAAATTCCCAGGGTACATCAAGGCCAGTTGACAAATGCTGGGTGCACATAGACATTTTTGGTGGAATGGTGTCTCAGAGAGTCATGTAGGGTGAACCAACAGAGTTTCTCAGGCCCAAACAAACCAAGATTTGGTGGTTTGAAGGGATGGTTCTGCAGCAGTTGAACATCAGAGGGAACATTGGCCCCTGACTTGAAGCTACGCAATTCAGTCTGTCCTTGATTCAGCCGGGACCTCCTGGAGATCCCCAGCGCAACACGGCAGGGCTGTTAGGATTCCAGAAGGTGGAGCTAGTGGATCTCTTATGAGGCTGGGGTGGCACTTGTTAAGCTCTAAGGAATGGGGATGGGAGGAAAAGGCCCCTGAACCAAAGCCATACAACTCAGTCTCTGACACACCCTGAATCTGCCCAGACCCCTACACCCTGGGCCCAGGTAGCTGAATTTTCTGTTGGATATGAGCTCTGCGGAATGAGAGGACAGAGAGTCGGAGGGTGGGGTTATGCATTCTCTCAGGCTGATGTCATAAGAAAAGCGTCCTCAACGAAGAAAGATGATGTCTGTGGGCAGTGGGGGAGAGGGACTCAGCACAGAGACCCTGGCAGCTGTCCCTTAGCTCTTTCCCCAGAGCCACACATCCCAGTTTCTTTTCACTAGTCTGCACTGAGACACCGTGTTTTGTTTGTGCTTAGGGTAAGTGACCATAAACAAGATTTTGTGTGCTGGCTCTTTAAGAGGGTGCCTGGGTTTCTGTGGGACTCCTGTCTCTCCCTGGAAGACAGATCCCTGATGATTTTCATAGCCAGATGTTATGTGGGCTCCTTTTCCTGGCTCTGGTGCTCCGGGCTGGGGAGCTGGGCGTGGGGCTGAGACCCTGTGCTTTAAGAGGAGACCTTTGTAGCTGAGATAGCCCTCTGGGTGCTTGGCCAGTGCACGTGGGAGCCGGGGCCAGCCCTTTTCAATCTCCGCCCTTCCTACCGGAAGCCTCTCGATGTGGCTTCTTCATAAATCCTTGGTTATGAGACTTCTGTTCAGCTAGTCTTCTATTGGTTATTCAACTTGATGGCTCTATACTTTAGTTGTAGTTCCATTTTTGTCCTGGGAGGAGTGAGGGTAACTTTTACCTGCTCTACCACCATTTTGGATCCCACTCAACATTTTTCTGTTGTCCCCAGTCCGTGTTTAAGGGGCATACATCTGGCCTTTGAAGTAAATTTTTGGCCACTGTTATGGCCTTAGCGCCACTAGACTGTTGAGCTGGTTCTAGCTTAAACCTGAGTCACACATTGTATATTTGCATTTACTGGTCTTTTTCTCCTTTTATCTAAAGTTCTGTTGTTAAAGAAACCATGATAGAGGATTAGCCACAAATATAGGTTTCAGATACCTGTGCTCTCTCCTGCTCTTTAATGAGCATTTCACATGTTTAAAAATAGATCTGATGATTTAGGAAGGTCCTACCTCTCAGGCAGTTAGAGAAACATCACTGGCCTCTTCCAGTGCCCACCCTGTTTGAGAATTTTCAGGGGCACTCAGCAACCACAGCAGTGCTTTGTGGGAGGCCATGGGTTACCCATGAGGGTGCTCCTCAGAGCTGGCATGCAGAGATGGGAGTGGAACCCCAAACATCACAAGGAGTTTTGATTGGGCCACCAGAGCTGCTGTGAAGGGCCCTGAATGCGGTAGGCAGGATGAGCCCAAAAGGTATTTCCAGCAGACAGAGTGCCTGCTTGACAGTGAAAATGTCTGTGTAAAGGGGATCCAATATCTGGTGATGAAAAAAGATTTGACTTTGGGATGGTCTGCACACAATGCTATATACAGATGATGTATCAGAGAATTGTATGCTTAAAATGTATGTAATTTGATTAACCAGTATGACCTCAATAAATTTCATAACAATTTTGAAAAATGTGTTTGTGGGTGGCATTTAAGAAAATGTGAAAGGACCCCTCTAGATTATATTTAACATCATAGGAAATTGAGATGATGGTGGGCAGTAGCCAGAATTTGTTTCTGTTCCCTTTGCTTGTTACTCTAGAGAAGACCCTTTCAGAATGACCAAAATGCATATTGAGAACTAAAGTGAGAATAGTTGTGATGAAGAGAAGGGGCCAGGGATTATCAGTAGCTTTCAACGTGGCTTTTGGTAGAAAAGCAGACTTTGATAATCATGTAAACTGAGTAGTCAGAGTGACCTTGCTGGTAGTGATCTTAGCAAAGGGTATGACAGTAAATAATAAATTTGAAACCAATGCAATTACTTTTTGGGGGGAAATTGCAGAAGCTAAAGTGACTTTGACACCACTGTCATCAGTCTTCCATCTGGTCCCTTAAGGGAAGGATAATTTGTGCTCCTGAACACTAGCTCCACAATGGTGGCAGCTAAAGTTTTCTAAAAACCTGCGACTCAGCTGGTGCGGCTCTGGTTCTAGTTATAACATCAGAGAACCTGCAGGGAAATGTGTGAGGTGTCATCGATGTGAGCTTCTGGGGAAATGGCTGCAGTGTCTAGGTACAGACCAGTTGTAGAGAATGGTTTTTGAGTATGAACAGAAAACACCAGGAACTCTGTTTATAATAGACTGCTTTTGTTTATGATCTTTGGTAATTGGAAGACACTATAACCTTGTTTCATGTACATTGGTATCATCCACCTACTGTTGTCTCCTATTGGTAGTGATCTCCTTGGAGTCTAAACTGAAAAATTGGTGTCTATCAGCTTTTTCTTAAAACTTTCCAACATCAATGTGTCTTTTTAGAATATGATTTTCCAGGGACTTCTGTAATGTTTTCAACAAAAATAAAATTTAAAAGTAAAAAAAAAAAGTAAAAAAATATATATATGATTTTCCTTCAAAAAATAAGTTGAACTGAGCAGCTGCTACTCAGGCAATTTGCTATGCCTGTGAATAGCCTGCCCTTCAGCCATGTAGCCATTGGAAAACTGAAAAAACAACAAACAAAAAACCAGACGCTGCATGATCTGTAGGCATCACGCTTTGCTTCATGATTAATCCCTGTTAACACGCATGGTGACCCTAGGAAGGTGCTAAACGTCACAATTAATGTGCAGTTGTGATGAAAATGTAAATGGCACAGTAAAGTGCATCTATTCCTGTAGTAAGTATTGTTTATCTAATTATCAGAATATTACCTGGTTTACATTTCTATAGACTTGTGTCCATTTGAACAGGAAATTAATTTTGGAAGTAGGTTGAGTTAGGTTTGAAGTGTAACAAGTGAGGAAAACCTGATTTCCGCTCATATTCTGACTGTTCTCCATACCGGAGAACATTAAGCTTTTCCTGACCTATCCAATGGATAAAATATTAAAGCTTTAAAACTAGGAAAGCAAATATGTTTGAAAAGCTTCTCTTATGTTTGTTGAGGTATTTGTCATTTTATTAATGACTATCAAGGGATGACTGAAGTA
Source organism: Miniopterus natalensis (assembly GCF_054644295.1). NCBI lineage: Eukaryota > Metazoa > Chordata > Mammalia > Chiroptera > Miniopteridae > Miniopterus > Miniopterus natalensis. The sequence continues at coordinate 113,314,056 of NC_142081.1, forward strand.
GTACAATTTACTGTAATTTTATATTTATTTAACTTCTTGGAAAGTGACAGCACTATGGTCACATAGCAAAGGGACTGCTCCCAAATTTCCTTTCCTCCTTTATTGAACGCACCTCACCTGGGAATGTCCCCCTGCTGTTCTGGGAAGGGGCAGGGCAGGCTGAACATTTCGGGATCTCATCCCAGCATGGGGAACACTGTTTGAGTTTGACTCTAGTGCTCTCTCAGAAGCCATATCATAAGGTGGGCTTAGTCCAGCCAAGACATCTATCTGTAATCTTCTGCCTTCCAAAGTTTTAAAAGTGCATCCAGGTCTGTGAAAGTGACAGTTTCTCTCCCCAGTAAGGTTCAGGTGAACAGAAACTTGCATGTGCCCTTTGACATTAGCCCCGTGCACTGGGGGCGGGGAGGGTTCCCCTTTCCCCCTGAGTGTGGCATCTTTATTTATTTATTTACTAGAGGTGAATCCTTGTTGCCTCAAGACTTGTCCCTCTAAGATAATAGTGGCAGCCCTCAGTGCTCTGTTTGCTGCCATGGCCATGTGCCCGCTCCTGTGTTGGCACATCTCTCCTTTCATGAGCCCCTTCCTGGCACAGGCCTGGTGAGGAAGCCCGCAGGGTCTCAGATGAGAAACAGCCCCGCAGCCCCTGCCGCCCGCACCGCAGCGGGGCCTGTGCGCGGGGAGGAGCGGGAGCCTCCAGCTGCGCCGCCGGGACTCTGGGGAACGAGCCCGGGCCAGCAGCACAGGGCTCAGGGGGACGTCCCCTGCTCCCCCTTGTCCCGAACTCAAAGTGCTGGGGTGCGGAAGGGCCCCCGCCCTGCGCCCTGGGCGCTGTCTGAGCGTTAGCGCAGCAGCGCAGCGGGGCCTCTGCGGTCTCGTAACTAAGTCAGAGCAGCCTCGGGCTGAGCCGGGCCTGCGGGCGCCCGGGACTGACGCGCCCGTGTGGGTTTTGTGTTTTCCTTCTTCCTCAGAAATGAGCTGGAGACGCAGTATTTATTTCTACTCCGGTTTCGTTTGCACGTCTCTGCCAGTGTCTATGCCAAATATTATTTTGACCTTCGGTCCCTAGCAAGTGACCACAAATTGCCTAATGAGTTTGCTTGTCTGCGAAAAGAAAGAGCACAGGCCCTGGAGGTAAGGCTGCGGAGTCACAGAGTGGGGTTTCCACCAGACACCAGACACCATCTGTGGGTAACTCAGATTATGTAGGAAAATGAAAAGCTTTTTAAACTACCAGGTTGAAGAAGACTTACTAACTCTTTCACATATTTCTGGTATCTTTTATGGCTGATAGGAAGAATCCCACGGTTTAAGAAAATTATGTTTTCTGTGACTATGATTCAGAGTATTTTAAATCAAATTTAATCTTTGATGGTTTTTTTGAAACTGTTCTTTTTTGTAACCATACATGAATAATTTCTTACAATTGAATCACTAATCATATCTACAAACATAACCTACTTACCATCTTAACTCACTTTGCAAGTTCATGCCTTTTCTGTATGTGTCACAGTTCAGTCCCGTGAGTTTGTGAGACAAGCTCACCTGAGGGACCTGTATTAATTGTGGAATGTGTGTTTCAAATACTGGGAGTAGAAAGTACATGGGCTTTTAATGGAAATGGTAAAGTACATGGAACAGTCATATTTATGGCTTATGACCTTTGGTGATACAACAAAATTATTCACAACTGAAATGGACACGTTTAAAATGGACACTTTCTGTGGGACTTTGATCGCACTTTAGGAAATGGGGTGTTTCTACCATAATTAAAGTGCAAGTGAAACAGTACCTTGTGGTGCTTCAATCATTAGATCTTTCCTACCTTTCAGGAAAGTACAGCAGAAGCCTGTCTCATTTAAATTTGCTTAGAGCAGATAATAGCTAATAAAGACTGGATAGAATTTAAGTTGCTGAGGAAACACTCATTTTTCCCCCTTGTGTTTATTATATTTAAGGGACCAAGTGCGCAGGCAACAGGTGATAGTGTTGTTAGGAGCCTGTCACGCCTTAGACGCCATTGAGAAAACCCAAACTTTAAAATAAACCCTCCGTCCCCCGTTCCTCTGGCCGTCTAATCACAGCCCCTAAGAGACTCGCCTCACTGAATTAGCTTAAAGGAGAAGCCCAAGGGCTCGGCAGGGAGCCCGCAGCTGCCCAAGGGCAGGAGCCGTCACCCGCCTGAGGAAGCGGCATGTGCGGCTCAGCGGTGGTGCTTTCTGTGCTCAGGCTGCAGCCCTGTGATTTCTAACGTGTCTGTGCTCTCTTTGATTTCTGCTCCTAGGCCATTTCCAGATATTGTGAAAACAAAAACCTGTGCAGGGCGGCTGTAAGAAAATCCCGCAGCTGCGATAACTTTAGTGCTGCGCAGCGGGCCAGTGCCATCTTATCTTAAATGAGGAGTGAGGGGCTGGGACATGGTGAGCCCCTCATGTGCCACGAATGGAGAAATGTCACCGCTCCTGCTCAGACCCAGCTAAGTGATTTCCTTTTAGGGGAGAAATGAGGGGAATTAACATGGTCAGCTTCTCATCTACAGTAACAAGGGCCGTGGAAATACCAAGGTGCCTCTTCCAGCAAGTTTAGTATTTCCTCTTAAAACAAAATGAAAATTTTCAACATCATGAGGAACTCTTTTAGCCTAAGCTTAATCCATGAGCCTTAGTATTTTTCATTTCCCTTTTGATTATTTTAACTACTAGAGGATATTACATTTGTTTATTTTTGCATTCAATTTTTGGAAAAATGGGAAATTTGTATCTTAAACGTTTCTAAATTTCTAGTAACCACCTACATAACATTCTCTTTTGAGCTTTGATGTTCCCATTTAGAAAGCTTGAAGTACCTATTTCTATATACTATAGTTACAAATGCTTTAATGTTTACTTTGATATTGGGGTGAGGGCCTTTTTGGACATCAGATATTTCTTAAATATTTTTTGTTGCTCCCTAGTTCAAAATTGGGCACTTTTTTTTCCATTATGAGTTATTTCCTTTCCTCCTGAACTTTTTAGACATTGTTAGTGTATATGAATTATTTTAAAGTAATTTTAATTATGAGTTTTAATTTCAGTTTTTTAGACTTTGAAGACTTCACTTTTTAAAAAATTGATGTTAGAGAGAGAGGTAAGGAGAGGGAGAGAGAGAAACGTAGATGTGGGAGAGAAATATCTACTGGTTGCCTCCCTTACAGGCCCGGAGACCAGCGATCAAACCCAAACCCGGGTATGTGCCATGATCAGGATCTGAACCTGCGACACTCCAGCAACTGAGCCACCTGGCCAAGGGAAAGATCCTCTTTAAAAGAAATTAAGTAACAACTCCTCTCATTATGAAAATCACATATTCTGTGGCCTTTATCCTTTGAGTATTCTTGTATAATTGGCCTACAAACTGCCAGAATGAACTCGTAAAATGGAGATTTCTGGTGGTACAGAAGCTAGAGGAAAAGAGTGGCTGTTCTCTTTTTTCTTTTTAGGAACTATCTTGCTATCAGGTGGCTTTTGGTAATCGGTAGTTCAAGGGCTTATATTGAATAAGTGACTTATTCTACCTATAATGCATTCCATCGACTATCATCTCTGGAAATTATTTTTAAAGAAATTAGCCAACTGATTTCTAGAAAGTAACTTATGATTGTCTGATATCCATCTCGCTTTCCCTGTGGGACTGTCTATGATGCCCTATTTCCTCCTTGAGCTAAAATGTGTCTGTGTCGTCAGAATCTCCTCTCCTGCTCTGCAGTTACAGTGGCAAATTGTAGGAGCAGCACATTCACAAGGAAGAAATTATAAAATTAGAACAGTTCTATCACATCTCTTTTTCAGGATTTTCAAGTATAAGCTTTCAAAAAATTTACCATTTTTAGAGTTGGTAATACAGTAGAAGAAAATGAGTAGAAAATATTCACAAGGATGATAGTAAAAAATGTCATTAATATTGTTTTAAATATTTTCTAGGTTTTACTGGGTTGCATGTAAGTATGTTTAATAGTTCACTAAGATTATCAAACTTTTGGCAGGAATAGCTGAACAAATTAAAATTTCTTTTAAAGATTAGGTGCTTAAAGCCAGTCTGTATTAAAATGTAAAGAAATAGTTAGATTTTTCTGTAACATTTTTTCTTTGTATCTTGGAATATACTGCGGACTTACTGTAGACTGTGCTGTACATTCCGTCATGATAGGTTCCATGGCCTCGTAATACCTTAACTTTGGTTCTCCAGTAATTGGTGGGCATACTCTATTGAATTCCCCTCCGAAAAATATACCTTAGTAATTTTCCAATTTACTTCTCCTTATTTTAAAAGTGGATATAAATAATACCATATTTTAAGTTTGTGTTTTATAATTGTATAAATTTGAAAAGTTTTCTTAGCTGAAAATGTGAGAATTTACCTTACATGTTGACAAGTTAAATTAACCTACATTGACATTTTTTTTCAGGTAACAATCTATTTGACCTCTTTTTCCCTCTTTCCCAGGTGTGTTCTTTCTCTCATGTTTTATATGTTCCAGCATCCTGCCTGCCAAGCTTTTTCTTTAGGTTCCCTCCTTTCTCTAAATTACTATATTTATGTCAACTTTTGTAGTGTATGCCAGTAAAATTATTTAATCAGGCACAGAAAAACTAGTATAACTTGGAAAAGGTTAGATAGAATTTTTATTTGATCCTGAAGTTTTCCCCATTGTGAATACTACATTTTGCACAAACATTCATTTCATCGGCTTGTGTGGTGTGTATGGTTTTGGCTTCCAGTAACGCACTTGTTTGCAGTAATGAATCCTCAAGTTCAATTTCAGATTGTTTCCCACACAAAATTAAAACTAGACTTTGCAAGTCTAGAGTACTGTGACCTTTTAAATTGTAAATCAAAAATTTTTCATTTTTAATGCTTACTGAATCATTTTCTTTCCCTAGTGAGAGTTAATATTTGAAAGTAGTAAGATTTGCTTTACAAATGTATATAAACACCTATGAAATTGTTCGTGGTGATAAATTGGAGTAGGTATTTTGATTTATCATCAAAGACTAACTTTGGGAGCCAGCACTCTCTGGGTTGAAATCTCAGCTCTCTTTATTGCTGTGTGCGCTTGACAGGATTCTTCTCTGTGCCTCAGTTTCCTCTTGTGCAAAATGAGGACTGACAGGGTTGTTATGAGGATTAAGTGAGGTGAGACCTGTAGAGCACTTGGGAAGGGGCCTGGCACTTAGAGAATTGCTAACTAAGCATTACCTTTGACTTAAATGCTCTTTGATTTACTTGGATTTTTTTCAAATTTATAACTGTGCCATATTAATAAACATAATCTAAACAAGTTACTGAAAACTTCTCAACAGTTATATGAATTACTGAGTCAACAAAGCTGTCATTGAACCCATGTAGTTTCAAAGCGCTATGCCTTTTTATACACATTTGTTGAATAATTAAGCATTAAACCTAAAGATTTATATTACAAAGAGAAAGATTAGGTATAATGATTTTACTTGGATCTATGGCTTGAAAGATTATTAAAAAGTGCAGGACACATTACAATAATGTGTGAAGCTCCGTGATTGCCAGTATTTTCTCATATTTTATAAAATTTCGAAGCATAACTAAATTGACAAGAAGTGTTTGTTATTAAATCGCCCGGCAATACTCTCAGTATTCTGTTCATTTAATTATAATCCTCCTAAGTAAGATGTTGAAATATAAATTTATATTACAATAAAATTGAAAGTAAAGTGAGGATTTTAAGGGAATAAGAAAAGAGGGAAAATTTTGATTAAAGGTGTTTGCAGCCTGCTGTGCGTATCTTGTGTCACTTACTTGCCATGTGTGCTGCTTAAAAGTGTCTTTTATGTAAAGCTGACTTGGCTGTGGAAGAGCTTATCTTTGAGTGATTTCATGGAATAATTTAGTAAGTAACATTGAAACCCTGAAAATACTTACCTTGTGGACACATTGCCATTTAAATCTCTTCATAGTGGGGAAAGGTGTTTACATTTATATGCCTGAGTTTTAATCTGTTTTCAAATTAAAAAAATAATTTGTAAATGTGTACTTAAATCATTTAAATTCCTAAATTAACTATCAAACTACACTTTGTATAACATTAAAAGCTTTTTCATCATTATAGTGAAAAATAATCTTAGCTTAATGTTTCTCTGTCCTGAGTGAGTGTAAAGGTTTCTAGTGGACGTGACATTAGGTTGTAGAGAGTCGGAAAACAGATCCTGTTGCCCTTTTCAATGCCATGGTAATGAATTTGGATTTTATATTAGCTGTAGTGAGGAGCTCTTGAAAGATTAGGCAGAGAAGAAAGAAGATCACTTAATATTATTTGACATGTAATTATCAAAATGTGATCAAAGGTAAAAAAATAAAGTTCATATTATTTTATGCATAACAACTTCTAAAATGTGATTGGTAAACACAGAGGTGCTAAATGTTAGCAATTTGGGGAAAATGTTGTAGGCTTTTAAACTGAACAGATATTGTTTATTGAGGACCTGTTTCCATGAAGCAATCAGGTATGTTCTTTACACATATCTTCACAGAAATTTTCTTGAAAGGATGCCATTATTTTCCCTCTTTTATAGTGGAGAAAATTTTAGACACAAGGAAAAATGAACTAGGGTCACAGAGTTAGGATTCAAAACCATGTCTGCTTGGCTTCATTTTCCCAAGGTGTTTTCCATTATGGCTCTTTTCAGGGGGGAGGCGAGGGGGGGAAGGCTGAAAATTAGGAAAGGAAAGCAATCTTCTAATCCACTGAGGGGCTGGTCTGCGCAGCCTGACTTCTGTCTTCCATGGGCTCATTTGTGGTAGTTCCTTAAGCGTGTTGACATCCCAGAGACCCGGCCTACACATGGAAGATTTGATCAAGGCCTTGGAAGGTGCAGGGGCCCAGGATACATCTTTTTCTTAGGAAATTCACGTCTGGTTTTTCTTTCTAGATCTGAAATCAGTTTTCAGTAATTCCAGCCTGCTTTGCAAACTCATATCCCTAAGGCCACTCAGTTATGAATAATTACTGTGCAAAATGTTTTGAAGGAATCTGCTCCACATTTTACCATTGTTTTGGCCATAAGAGCAGCTGGCATGGTGGGGAGACCTGTGTAACAGAATATGGGGAGCGCTGGCTTACAAGCCCATGAGCAGAACCGAGGGAAAAACTGAAATTCCTGTAGTTCAAGAAATAAAAAGTGAGCAAGGAGGGGGTCGGGCACACCAAAGCAGCTGATGCCACTAGAAGGGAAGCACCCAACTCACCTTCACTTGCATTCACGCGTTTATTCAGATACTTGGACACGATGAGCAGGAAATTACCCCAACCTGAGCTCCCAGCAGAGAAGCAGCGGCCACTGTGGATGGACAGAGAAGACAGACGACAGCGGGACACACAGGAAGGAAACAGTCTTCGTAAAAAAACTGAAGAGGTGAGAGGGACATTTCGTGTGTGTGTGTGTGTGTGTGTGTGTTATCCTCACTGGAGGATATGGAAGGGGGTGGGGGTGGGGAGAAACAGAAACATAAACATGGATGTGAGAGACACACACTGACTGGTTGCCTCCCTCACAAGCCCCGACTGGGGCCGGGGATCAAGCCTGCACCGGAGGTGCGTGTTCTTGGCTGGAATTGAACCCGGGACCCTTTAGTCCACAGGCTGACGCTGAGGCAAACTGGCCAGGGTGATACATTTAAAATATAAAGAGAAAAATTGGGAGCAGTGTTTAATTTGTAAATAATTTTAGCTGTCTGTCATAGTTCTTGAAGTCATTTCAGGTCTAAATAATTTACCCACATGAATCTTTCTTCACAGCTATAATATACAAGTTGTTACATAAAATACTGAGACTCATACCACAAACTGTATGTATGAGCCAGTGTCTGCTCTTAAGGAGACGATTGTGAAAGTTACAGACACCATTTAACCCCCACAGCCCTCAGTGTGAGGTGGAGACTTTTTCAGTTTAGGTTTAGTAAAAATCACCCTGCCAGAGACAACCAGGCTGCATCCCCAGTCGGAGGGCAGGAGGGAGCCGCCCGTCCGAAAGCCAGGGCGACTCTCATTACCCAGGACCTGGCTTCTGTCGGGCTCCTGACTTGCTCTGACCTGCTTGGTGGTGGAAACACTGCAGAGGCTTCTTGTAAACACCAATGACAGTGACACTGTGCTCTCTAGGGATGGACGGCACGAGATGCTGCTTCTGGCAAAGGCCACAGAAGATGCTGAAGGAGAAGCTGGGACAGAGGGACAGCGGCGCAGAAGCGGAGGAGAGGGCGCCGAGAAGGTAGGTTTCCCTTCGCCTCTGATCTCGGCTGTTAGAGAAGCTTCTGCTGGTTTTGATTTTTGAAAGTACACTGCACAGGACGACGACGGATCAGCTTCCCCAAAGATCTGCGTTATACAAAGCTGAAAGTTAGGGAAAATTTTACTATAGATCTGTCATTATTACATTTTGACTATAATATAAAAAGTATTGCACTATTATTTGATGCAACTACTTTTGAATTTTTCTCACACCATAAACTATACTTCCAATCCCTATCGAAAAATAAATTATATAAATGATTTTTTCTTACAATCAGAATTTCTTGGGAAAAGGTCTCAATTGTTACCACCAGTTAATTTTGGAGTAAGTGCTTTGAATTTTCAATAATATATAATATTTTATGATTTAGAGTCTCAGTCTGTTTTTTTTTTGTTTTTTTATAAAATATATTTGTACTGATTTCAGAAAGAGGAAAAAGAGGGAGAGAGAAATAGAAACATCAATGATGAGAGAGTCATTGATCGGCTGCCTCCTGCAGGCCCCTTACTTGGGATCGTGGCTGCAACACAGGCATGTGCCCTGAAGGAGAAGGAACCCCGATCTCATGGATCCTAGGTCAATGCTCAACCGCTGAGCCACCCCGGCCATGCTAGAGTCTAAATCCGTTTAAGAGAAAAATAGCTTGTAATTCCAGCGCCACCCTATTAACTTACTGGTATACACACACACACACACACACACACACACACACACACAATATTTCTCTGAATGTTCATGTATTCCAATAAATGAATAAGCTCATGTTGTTATGCCTCAGAGGCTGTTTCGTAGATTGCTTTTTTCAGTCCTCACCTGAGGATATTTTTTCCATTCCTTTTGAGAGAGCGTGGAAGGGGAGAGAGAGAGAGGAAGAAACATTGATGTTGGAGAGACACATTGATCGGTTGCCTCCCACACACACCCCGACAGGGCCAGGGATTGAGCCTCACCCAAGGAACGTGCCCTTGGCCGGAATCGAACCCGGAACCCTTCAGTCCTTGAGCCAGTGCTCTGACCATGGAACCAAACTGGCTAGGGCTGTTCTTCTTTTAAGTTGTTATTCCTAATCTAAGCCCTTTAACATAGACATACAAATTTTAGAATCGGCTTGTCAATTTCTAACAGGAAATCTTCCCGACAGTTTCACTGGAAATGTGTTGACTCAATAGATTAGTTTGGAATCAGGTGATCTCTTGAGAATACTGAGTTTTCCAACTCATGAACCAAATATGTATCTCCATTTATTTAGGTATCCTTAACTTTTCTTATCAATGTTATGAGTTTGTAGTGTACAAGTCTTACACATCTTTTTGATGCAATCATCCCTAAGTATTTCATAATTTTCACTATTATTATTTGTATTTTTTTTCAAATTAGATGTTATAGAAAAGCAATATTATATTCATCTTATATTCTGGGTTATTAGAAATATTTTTTTAGTTCTAGTAGCCTTTTTTCAGATAACAATTGATATTCTACACAAGTGATCATATTGTCTGTAAAGAGAGGTAGTTTTATTTTTTCTTTTCAAATTCTCATCTTTTTTGTATTTCTTTTCTTGCCTGATAGCGTGGACTAGAACCTCCAGTATCGTGTAGAATAGAAGCTGTGATAATAAACATTATCAAATACGTCTTTGTCCCTCCTTTCTATAGACATATTAGGCTGCTTGATGCTGTCCCCCACCTCCCTGAGACACTCTTCCTTTTGTAATTTTTTACTCTTTCTCTTTTTCTCTTGGATGGTTTCTGTTCCTCAACAAACATTAATTAATTTCTTCTTTTGAATTGTCTACTAGGCTGTTAATGTATCCATTGTATTACTGTCTCACACATTTAAAAATTTATTTAGGTCCTTTTTATATCTTCTATGTCTCTTCTTTGCCTTGTGAATATGTGGGATATGAATATGTTATCTAAGTTAATGTTCTTTTCTTTAATTCTAACATTTGTGTTATTTCTGGGTCATTTTGGATGAATTTACTCATTTTATGGGTCATATTTCCCTGCTTCTTGATATGCTTAGTAGTCTTTGATTGGCTGCCAGATACCATGAATTTTACTTTTTGGGTGCTGAGTATTTTTATGTTCTTATAAATGTCTTTAGCTTTTTCCTTAGATGTAGATAATTTACTTAGAAACAGTTTGATTGTTATAGGTCTTGCTTTTTAAAACCTGTTAGATGGAGCCAGAAGCATGTTCAATCTGGGGCTCCTTATTCCCGGTCCTGAGGCAAGGCCCATTTACTGCTCTGCCCAGTGCACTGTGAGTGGCATTTCCCAGAGTGGCTGTTGAGAATGGACATGATAGGTGGGGGAGGGGCGCTGTTCTCCCTGATCCTCTCGGATGGTCCTGTCCGTGGCCTTGGGTAGTTTTTTTCACACGCATGCACTGATCCATTCTCTTGCTGAGTACACTGGGGATCCCTCTGAGGAGTTCTGGGGTCTTGCTCTGTGCAATTACATCCTTTCTGGTGCATCGAAGATCAATAGTAGTCCAGAGATTCACAGACAGAAGTCACATTTCATGTATTATATTATGTTTACTCAGAAATCCTCCAGTTGAAGATGATTTAGAAATTCCCTTGGCTTCCCAGGACAGCTGTGGATTAAGAGACCCTTTCTCATCTGAAACTGGACTAGTTCCCCAAATATGTGCAGTGAAGTAAATTGTGTTACTACATGTTAAATATATGTATTCATCAAGTTTGACCGTAATTGGGATTTATCCCTTACTTACTGCTCTCCCACATTTGTACTCAGAGTAACCTTACAAGTCACAAGACAGGAAATACTGGTCATTTCCAATGTACTCTCATATTATAAATATTTGTTTTGCATTTCTAAGTAGTAATTTGATGTTAACCAATATATTTTCTTTAATGCTTTAGAAACAACCCCTTTTAGAAAAGAATGAACTCTCACAAGAAACTGGCTTCAAAAGAGAAGAGATGGGACAATATACATCTGATGACAGAGGACAAGATGGAAGAAGACACTGTGAACCCAAGAACATGAAGCGTTGATGTGATTCTGTACAAACTGTTTTCCATGTATTTACATTATATTTTGTAAAACTTTACTTACACTTGTACTTGCTTTGTACCAGGCACTGCTCTAAGCATTTCTCTATTTCAGTTCAAGGTGATAAGCAGACATATATGCAAAACACAAACAGAGGCTCTTGCCCAGTGTTTCTGTGGACAGGCCTGCCTGTGCTGCAGCTGTGGGCAATTTCCCTGTACTGAAAATAATGCATTGTTTGCTACTGAAACTTGAAAAAGTTGTGTGTAAGATAATGGCTATTATATATCACTATAGTTTTGTGCTGTGTTGCCAGCCAGAGAGAATAATAGACAGAAGCAGAGAAAAACAAAGGGAAGAAGGGAGGAGGGGGAGGGTCCCAGGAGGGAGGGAGGGAGGAGGGGGAGGGAGGGAGGAGGGGGAGGGAGGGAGGAGGGGAGAAAGAATGGAAGGAAAAAAGAAGGAAATGAAGAAAGTTCCAAGGAGGAACATCAGGTCAGGACTTTGCTGATCTCTACCAGCTTCCTTTTATTTATAATATTATAAAATATAGGGGATTTTGTCAAGTCAATTTAATTAATAATATTAATTAAAATTTCATGGCCTGAATGCAAAAAATGTAGACGTGTTTTAATTATCTGTGACGATGTGGTTTCGGGAAGAACATGCTCACCCTCCCTGCGGCTGCCATCAGAGCGTCCCCTCAGTCCCCTCTGTCCCACTGACCCTGTGTCAGGTGAGAGCCTGCCGGGGCCACTCCAGCCAATTACTGACTCCCCTCCACTGGCTCTTAATTTAACCTTCAGATCCATTTTGTAAACTGCTACCTATTGATACTTTTTTAAACTCTCTTCAAATTCTTTTCCTGACCTCAAAACTTAAAGATCCCCATGACTTTCAAATGAAGCTGAGACGTCTTAGGCCGCCATTCATCGTGGTCACCGCCATCTAGAGTCCACACCAAACCTAACTTTCACTTTATTTCACACATTTCCTTGGAGGCAGCTCTGATCTAATCATTATACAGTCAGGCTCTTGAGCCAAAGTGCTGGAGTCCAAGTCCTGCTTTACCATTTTCTAACCAGGTAAATAGCTCGGAAAATTACCTCTCCAAGCCAGTTTCCTCCTAAATAATTCCTATAAAGTGTTTGAAAGATCTCACCTTACGAAGCGCTCAATTTATTTCATTGTCCAATCAAAGGAGACTACTGACCATTCCTCAAACACAAATTACCTTTCATAGTTTCTGTGCCTCTTTTCCAATTTTCTCAGCCTGGACTGACGTGCTCACCGACCATCTCTCCAGTCCTACAATTCTTTAAGCTCCGCTGTGAATGAAACTCCAGAAAGTCTTTGGTAATAAACCTAATCGGAACACCCCTCTCCTCCGAGTCCCTATAGAACTTTGCATCATTCTTTATTTTTTATATATTCAAAGCCCGCTGTTCTTTTACTTATTTTGATTGATCCTAGAGAGAGGAAGGGAGGGAGGAAGAGGGAAACATCAATCAGTGGCCTCCAGTATTTGCCCCGATTGGGGATGGAACCCACAGCCCAGGTTTGTGCCCTGAGCAGGAATCAAACCCGCCGCCTTCTGATGTGCAGGGCGACACTCCGACCAGCTGAGCCACACCAGCCAGGCCTGCTCTGTGTCATTCCTGACACACTCCCACCCTTCCCGTGGCCTGAGTCGCCCGCAGTGCTGTGGCCTCTGTCCTCGGGGCGCCTGGTGCCGTGGGAATCGGGGTCAGTGTAGACTGAGGCGGGTTTGCTGAGTGAACTGCCTCGGGCTGCTCAGCCCCGAGGGGTGACAGCAGGGTCAGGCCTCGGGAGGCCCGTCAGTGACTGGACATGCCTTACTCTTGTCAACTTTGTCACTTAATAGGAAAAAGTTCCAGCAGACATTTTAAACACCTGTTACCTCAAATCCCCTTTTGAAGAAGGAGAATATAAATTAACATATTATGGAGGTGACAGAGGCTCAGAGCACTTGCTTCACAAGTGAAATGAAGTTGTCCCCGTGCAGGGAGGCTGTCATCCTCCACACAGCAGACGGCTTCAGAGGGACGCGGAGAGAATGGGACAGGAGGGGACACCGTGCGAATCTGCCCCAGGGGGGACGATCGCGCCCCGTGTCCTGTCTCCTTCGGCTCAATGTAATGCACAGGGACCCGCAGTGACCGACAGCCACCAGCTCTGTGCGGTGAGCGGTGCGGCTCATGCCCGCGGAGCGGGACAGACACACGGACAGCAAATCTCACCGCCGGTCACGTCATGTTTAAATTACGGAACCTTCACTCTGCAGGAGCCACATAAATCCATTTGTAAAGAATTAAATACAAAATCTTCTGTAGTGAAAACTGAGAGCTGTACAACTAATGGAAATGACAATAAAGAACAATAAAGAATTCTGCTACGTCAACATCAGGGAAAAGAGTCTGGAAGTCACATAAAAGAACATGTGAAGGAACGTTTTTAAAAATCCTGGTATATAAGTAGAAGTCTGGAGGTGCTGTGGGAAGTTGAAATAGTCGTATTAGCTCTGAGTAACATTTTTTTCTTTTATAAAATATTATTGAGGTTAAAATTGGTAAAATTAAATACCTTGTAGAATTCAAATATTCATTTTTTATTATTTGTTTTAATATGAATTTTTCACATTAAATATCACTTATATCTCAGTCACAGATTTTCAAGCACTTTTAACCACTGAAATGCTTTGAACAATGGTAAATTTAGCAATGTTAGAAAAAGAATTATATAGAAGCGCGTATTACAAGCCCCCTTTCTTTTACTACATTACATGCGTTTGGGGTAGGGAAGTTCTGAAACATGGATTTCGTTTTACTTCTTTGGCTTCCAGGGAAGCGCTTAGTCTCTCAGTTGCATAACCCCTCACTACAGTAGATTATATAATCACATGCTGTGAAAAAATCATCAGAATCTTTTACACATTTCCAGGTTTACAGTTATGATTTTGTCAATTTTTTTTAGCAAACATTGGAAAGGAAACAAAATAATTTTTAATTTTCTCACAAGTATCCATTCAGTAGTCTAAATATGCTCCTCAAATGTTCACATTGCAGATGTATTTGGGAATTGCTTAATGTTATGCTTCTATGTTATGTTTTGATAAGCTGGGAGTTCATGTTTAATTATTAATAAAACATATTAGGTAATAATTACATTGTTCTGATGACTATCATAGCACCATAACCAATATATTTAGGCCATTTACACAAAATGAATTAAATTATTATTGCATTTCATGGAAAGTAAGATGATTAATATTTAAACAAAATGAATTTTTACATAACAAAAGGTCATTGTCTATCCTCAATGTGATTCATTTTACAGGTAAAGATCATGTTTCAAAACCCTTTTCTAACGCATTCTTAGTAAGTAAACAGAGGCAGCACATTCCCAAGACCCTGTAACAATTCCCTAATCAGATGTGAGATAAGTAAGCAACAAATCCTCTTTCATTTCTGTCAAATATTCCAGGAATTAGGCACCATCCGATTGGAGAATATGACCTGTTATACAACAATTGTTTGTTTTTTTAAAATTTATTTTTATTTATTCATTTATTTTTAAATGTTTAAAATGCATATTTATTTATTTGTTTATTTTTGTTTAAAATATTACAAATGTCTCTTTTTCTCCCCAATGACCCAATCAACCCAGTCCCATCCCCCTGCCCAGTCCCTCTCCCCACCACTGTCCCTGTCCCTGGGTTGTGCATATAAATTCTTTGGTTACTCTCTCCCCCTCCACCCACCCGCCCTCCTGCATCCCTCTGACATTTGTCAGTCTCATCTATGCTTCCATGTCATTGAATCTATTCTGTTCATCAGTTTATTAAGTTCTTTAGATTCCACATATAAGTGAGATCCTGTGATGTTTGCCTTTCTCTGCCTGGCTTTTTCACTTAGCATAATTTTCTCCAGGTCCATCCAGACTGTCCCAAAGGGTACGGATCCTCCTTCTTTACAGCTGCGTAGTGTTCCATGGTGTGAATGTCCCACAGCTTTTTATCCACTCATCTCCTGATGGGCACGTGGGCTGTTTCCAGATCTTAGCTATTGTAAACTGTGCTGCTATGAACATCGGGGTGCATATATTCTTTCTGATTGTTTCAGGATTCTTAGGATACATTCCTAGGAGGGGAATCACTGGGTCAAAAGGCAGCTTCATTTTTAATTTTTTGAGGAACCTCCCTACTGTTTTCCACAGTGGCTGCCCCAGTCTGCATTCCCACCAGCAGTGCACTAGGGTCCCCTTTCTCCACACCCTCCCAGCACATGTCGGTTGTTGATTTGTTGATGGAGCCATTCTGACAGGTGCGAAGTGAGACCTCACTGGTTTTAATTTGCATCTCTCTGATGATTAGGGATGTGAGCATTTTCTCATGTGTCTCTGGGCCATCTGTGTGTCCTCTTTGGAGAAGTGTCCGTTCAGGTCTTTTGCCCATTTCTTAATTGGGTTGTTTGTCTTCCTCTTGCTGAGTAGGATGAGTTCTTTGTACACTTTGGAAATTAGCCCCTTATCAGATACATTCTTGGCAAATCTGTTTGCCCAGTCCATTGGGTTCCTTTGTATTTTGAGGCTGTTTTCTTTTGCTGTGCAGAAGCTTTTTAGTTTGATGTAGTCCCGTATGTTTATTTTTTCTTTGGTTTCTCTTGCCCTAGGAGATGCATCAGTGAAAATTCCAGTACGTGGGATGTCTGTGACTTTACTGCCTATGTTCTCTTCCAGGATTTTTATGGTTTCATGACTTACTTTTAAGTCTTTTATCCATTTTGGGTTTATTTTTGTTTATGGTGAAAGTTAGTGGTCTAGTTTCATTTTTTTGCATGGTAGCTGTCCACATTTCCCAGCACCACTTATTGAAGAGACTGTCCTTACTCCATTGTATGCTCTTGCCTCCTCTGTCGAATATTAAGTGACCATAATGGAGAGGGTCTTTTTGTGGGGACTGTGTTCTGTTCCGTTGATCTATATGCCTGTTGTTGTACCAATACCAGGCCGTTTTGATTACAATGGCTTTGTAGCACAGTTTGATGTCCCGAAAAGTGATCCCTCCCACTCTGCTCTTTTTTCTCAGTATGGCTGCATCTATTAGGGGTCTTTTTTGGTTCTATATAAATTTTCAACATGTTTGTTCTATGTCTGTGAAATATGCTGTTGGTATTCTAATAGGAATTGAATTTATAAATTGCTTTGGGTAGAATGGACATTTTAATGATATTAATTCTTCCAATCCGTGAGCATGGTGTATTCTTCCACTTGTTTACATCTTCCTCTATTTCTTTTCTGAGTGTCCCATACTTTTCCAAATACAGGTCTTTTACATCCTTGGTTAAGTTTATTCCTAGGTATCTTATTTTTTTAGTTGCAATTATAAATTGTATTTTTTTTTAGTTTCTCTCTGAAAGTTCGCTGTTGGTCTATAAGAATGCCATTGATTTCCAGATGTTGATTTTGTATCCAGCTACTTCCCAAATTCATTTATCAAATCTAGTAGTACTTTGATGCAATCTTTAGGGTTTTCTATGTATAATTTCATGTCATCTGCAAATAATGACAGTTTTACATCCTCCTTTCCAATTTGGGTACCTTTTATGTTTTCTTCCTGTCTGATGGCTGTGGCAAGGACTTCCAGTACTATGTTGAATAAGAGTGGTGAAAGTGGACATCCCTGTCTTGTTCCGGTTTTTAATGGAAATGGTTTTAGTTTTTCACCATTGAGTATGATGTTGGCTATAAGTTTGTTATATATGGCCTTTATTATGTTGAGGTATGTTCCCTCTATTCCCACTCTGCTGAGAGTTTTTATCAGAAATGGGTGCTGAATTTTGTCAAATGCTTTTCCTGCATCTGTTGATATGATCATATGATTTTTGTCCTTCATTTTGTTTATGTGATGTATCACATTTATTGATTTGTGGATGTTGTACTAGCCTTGCATCCCCAGAATACATCCCACTTGGTCATGATGTATGATCTTTTTAATATATTGCTGGATCCGGTTTGCTAGTATTTTAGTGAGGATTTTAGCATCTATGTTCATCAGGGATATTGGCCTGTAATTTTCTTTCTTTGTGGTGTCTTTATCTGTTTGGGGGATTAGCATGATACTGGCCTCATAAAAAGAGTTTGGGAGTTTTCCCTCCTCTTGAATTTTCTGGAATAGTTTGAATAGAATAGGTGTTAATTCTTCTTTAAATGTTTGGTAAAACTCACCTGTAAATCCATCTGGTCCAGGACTTGTTTGCTGGGAGTTTTTTGATTACTGCTTCAATTTCATTAGTTGTTATCGGCCTATTCAGGTTTTCTGCCTCTTCTTGATTCAGCTTTGGAAGGTTGTATGCTTCTAGGAATTTGTCCACTTCCCCCCTGTTGTCCAGTTTGTTGGCATATAGTTGCTCATAGAATTTTCTTACAATCCTTTGCATTTCTGTTGGGTCAGTTGTTATATTGCCTCTTTCAATTCTGATTTTATTTATTTGGGTCCTCTCTCTTTGTTTCTTCATGAGTCTGGCTAAAAGTGTATCAATCTTATTTATCTTTTCAAAGAACCAGCTCTTGGTTTCATTGATTTTTTGTATTTTTTTTTTAGTTTCTATGTCATTAATTTCTGCTCTGATCTTTATTATTTCCTTTCTTCTACTTCTTCAGGGCTTTTCTTGCTGTTCTCGTTCCAGTTCTTTTAGTTATTATGTTAGATGGTTCATTAGATCTTTTTCTTGTTTCTTGCCATAGGCCTTTAATGCTATGAGTTTTCCTGTGAGGACTGCTTTTGTTGTGTCCCATAGATTTGGGGTTGTCTCTTCATTTTCATTTTTTTCCATGAAGTGTTTGATTTCTTCCTTGATCTTATTGGTAACCCATTCATTGCTTAATAGCATCCTATTTAGCTTCCATGCGTTTGAATATTTTTTAGTTTTTTTATACTGCTTGATTTCTAGTTTCATGGCATTGTGATCTGAAAAAATACTTGATATGACTTCATTCTTTTTGTATTTGTAGAGACTTGCCTCGTACCCTAAAATGTGATCTATTTTTGAGAATGTTCCATGTGCACTTGAGAAGAATGTGTATTTTGCTGCTTTGGGATGAAATGTTCTGTAAGTGTCAATTAAATCCATTAGGTCTAGTGAGTCATTTAGGTCTGTGTTTCCCTGTTGATTTTTTTGTCTTGATGATGTGTCCAGTGCTGGTGTCCAGTGCTGACAGTGGGGTGTTAAAGTCCCCCACTATGATTGTGTTGCTGTCAATCTCCCCCTTAAAGACCACTAAGAAATTTTTATATATTTAGGTGCTCCTATATTGGGTGCATAAATGTTTTTAAGTGTTATTTCCTCCTGTTGGATTGATCCCTTCAGTATTATGTAGTGACCATCTTTGTCTCTTGTTATGGTCTTTATTTTAAAGTCTGTTTTGTCAGAAATAAGAATTGTTACTCCAGCTTCCTTTTCCTTTCCATTTGCATGGAACATTTTATTCCATCCCTTCACTTTTAGCCTGTGTGAGTCTTTTGCTCTCAGGTGGGTCTCTTGTAGACAGCATATATTTGGGTCCTGTTTTCTAATCTATTCAGCTACCCTATGTCTTTTGATTGGACCATTTATTCCATTTACATGTAAGGTTACTATTGATATCAACTTATTTAATGAGATTTCCCCCCTTTATGCTGATGTTCCTTCCTCTCATTATTCTTTCTTTTTCTTAAAGCAGTCCTTTTGCATTTCTTGTCGTGTTGGTTTGGTGGTACTGAATTCCTTTAGCCTTTTTTGTCTGAGAAGCTCTTTATTTCCCCTTCAATTTTAAATGATAGCCTTGCTGGATAAAGCAATCTTGGTTGCATTTTCTTGCTTTTCATTACCTGGAGAACTTCATGCCACTCCCTTCTGGCCTGAAGAGTTTGTTGAGAAATCAGCTGTCAGCCTTATGGGGGTTCCCTTGTAGGTCACTGCTTATCTCTCTCTTGCAGCCCTTAATATTTTCTCTTTGTCCTTGACATTTGCCATTTTAATTATGATGTGTCTTGGAGTGGGTCTCTTTGGTTTCCTCTTGCCTGGAACTCTCTGTGCTTCCTGAACTTGTGTGGCTTTCTCCCTCGCCAGCCTAGGGAAGATTCCTATCATTATTTCTTCCACCAAGTTCTCTATCCCTTGTTCTTTCCTCCCCCTCTGGCACTCCTATAATGTGAATGTTGTTTCACTTCATGTTTTCTCAAAGCTCCCTTAGACTGTCCTCATGCTTCTAAGTGTTCTTTTCTTTTTGCTGTTCTGATTGAGTGATTTTTTCTACCTTGTCTTCTAAGTCACTTATTCTATCCTCTGCTTCATTGAGCCTGCTTTTAATTCCTTCCAGTGCATTCTTGATATCAGATACAGCATTCTTTATCTCTGTCTGAGTTTTGTTTATGTTATGTATCTCTTTTTTCATGTTTTCACTAAGGTCCTCGATCTTATCATCTAGTGTCTTCTTAAGTTCCTTGAACATCTTCATAATCAATACTCTGAACTCTGTTTCTGATAACTTGCTTAACTCCATCTCATCAAAGTCTTTTTCTGGTGATTTTTCCTTTTCTTTAATTTGGGGGTTCTTTGTCTCCCCATTTTGGTAGGTCTTAGTGTTTGTATTTATATATTAGGTATGTTTGCTGTCTCCCAGTCTTGTGGAGAGGGATTTTGTATTGTGAGACCGGTGGAGCCCAGAGGTATATTTTCCTTATACTTCTGAGCTCTTTGCTCTAGGTGTGTCCCTTTTGTGGGTGTCCCTTTTGTGTGTTCTTTGTGTTCTTCTGTTGTGGTTGGGCCTAGAGTGTTGTTGACCAGTCCTTGGGAAGACTCTCCTCTCAGGTTGGCTAACTGTGTGTTTCAGCCCCAACCTCATCATGTAAGCTGTTGTACGGGTGCTGTCAAGCAGGACAATACCCAACTAAATTTCCAGGAAACAAGGGGTACCTTACAAATTATCTTGACAGTAACAATGAAAACAACCCAAGTGAAAATAGAACTGGGAGAGTGAAGGGAGAACACAAGTTCTAGAGGGGGAAAAAATAGCTTAAAAAAAAGAGAACGAAAAGTAAAGCTTAGAGAGAGAGAAGTAGATTGTTGTTAATAGTGACTAAAATTTAGAAAATAATAATAATAAACTAAATGTAAAAAATAGAGAAGCTACTGGGAGATAATAGAGGCAGAGAAATGATTCTGAAAGAAGGGCCAGCAAAAAATTAATGGAGAGAATAGGAATAAGATAATAGTTGAAAATGAAAAACTAAAAATACATTAAAGAGAGTAAGAGAAACTGACAATCTAACAAAAAGATGAGAGGACAGAAGGTAGGAAAACAAAAGAAAGAAGGAAAAGAAGAAAAAAGAAAAAAGAAAAAAGTTATGCCAATGGATCGAGAGGAGAGAGAGAGAGGTAAAGCCCAGGCAGGAAGGGAGTCCCATAAGAGATTTGGGGGAAACTACAGAAAAAAAGCAGTAAACTTGTTGGTTATAATGATAAAGTCCCAGCCATTAAGCAGGAATATCAAGAAAGTCTTGATTTTGGAAGCAAGGATAAAACAAAACAAAGCAAAGAAACAAGGCAAAACAGAGAAACAAAACCAAAAAACAAGCTAAGCAAAACAAAATTCTTTAAAAACATAAAACAAAATTTTAAAAAATTAATTAAAAATTTAAAAAACTTTTTAAAATTATTATAAAATTTAACAAGAAGTAAAAACAAATAATTTTTCCCCTTGCTCTTCTTCCTAAGGGAAAAAGAGAAAAAACAAACAAAGAGAAAGTGTCAATCAGGTGGGTTTCTTCTGGGCAGCTTATGTTGTCTGAGGGTCACTGTTTTGTGTGCTGATTTCCGTTCTCCTGGGAGGTGTTTGTGTATCAGCCAATGTGAGGAGCCGTCTAGGTTTGGCTCTGGTGTCCTTAGGTAGATGGTTGATCTGAGGCTCTCCGTGGACCATCTTCTCTTGTCAGCTATTTTGCAACTTTGTAGTTGCCTGGTCTTGCTCCAGAGTCTTCTGTAGAGTCTTTAGGGTACAGGGTGGCTAGTGTAGCTCAGGGTATCACCCCCTTAGAGGTGTCGCTGTTCAGGCACTCACTCTGCCAGAGTTAGTGTCTGCCCTACCACCAGCTCCTCAGTCTCTACCTTGTCCCCTGATTCTAGTCCCCCAGGCTCTGGCCTGCTGCAGCTTCAGATTGATTTCAGCCTGTTGCCTTTTCTATATGGGCCGTTTCAGCAGCCTGGGCTCAGTGGGTTTGATTAAAGAACATTCTGGTGAGCCCTTTGCCTGCCCAACCCCCAGCAGGAGTTTTCCTCGTTTCCTCCAGCTCCCAAACTACAGTCCCTGAGAGTCTTATTCTTGCGATGTCCTCCTGTGAGCTGCTCTCCCTTCCCCCTCAGGAGTGCGCCCTGCCGGGGTTTCTGGGGCCTCAGTGAGCAGGACCCGCCCCTTTCCTGTTGGGGGCGGTGCTCCCGGCTGCAGGAGAGGCCAGCGGGCTCCGCCCCTCCCTGCTCAGCTCTGGTTGGCTGGTCGCACCAGGCCCGCCCCTCAGTCTACTGTGCAGACACCAATCCCAGCCTCTGCTGGTCTGTCTGCACAGTGCACTTGGGGAAGGTGGGAGCCACTTCCATGATCAGGCTCAAAAATGCACAAAGTTGCTCTGCTGTGTGTTGCACACAGGCGGAGAGTCCGCCCTGCAAGGTCCGGCCGCAGGCGCAACACGGCAGCCAGCGGGAGGGGACCCAAAGTCAGTTCCACGCAGCTCCCTGCACCGCTGGTCTCAGCAAAGCTGGGGCTGCTCCACGCGCCACCACGGCGCCCCCAAGGGCGGGTCACAAATCCCAGAGTCTCCGCACCGGGAGCTCAGGGCGGGAGGGCTCCTCCCCCTCCCCGCACCGTGCGGATCCAATGCTCTCGGGGGCTCAACACAATGCCTTACAGGCAGGCAGAGGGTCCCTGTGTGCGGCCACTCAGCCCCAACCCCTGGTTCCTTACACTCAGACGCCACACACCCTGGGACAGCCTTTCCCATGGTCAGCATTAGACACCGGTGGAGTCTGCCACTAGAAGCTTTGTTTCCTAGGAAGGTGCCGTCCCCTCCCCCTGGACCCACCGCACCCCTGGGGCCCTCTGCCCTGTGCGCCAGGTGCTCTTTCCCCTCTCCTGGCTCCAGGTGTGAGGTCCCCGCCCCTGGATGCCGTTCTGCTCTTTCTGATGGGGTCAGTTCTCATAGAGCTCGTTCATTTTTTATGTTCAAGTCTCTCTCTTCTTCCCTCTGCTTCATTTCTACATTTCTACCTTCAATATCACTGATCCTTTCCTACCTTCAGTTGTATTTTCTGTGCTCACTAGTTTATATTTGATCTCTTTTACTGAGTTCTACATCTGCAGGATTTCTGTTTGGTTCTTTTTTAAAGTTTCAATCTCTTTAATGAAGTACTCTTTTTTTGTGGGTTGTGTGTGTGTTTTAAATGTCTTTATTGATTTCAGAGAGAGGAAGGGAAAGGGAGAGAGAGGGATAGAAACATCAATGGTGACAGAGTCATTGATCAGCTGCCTCCTGCGCACCCCCCACTGGGGGATCGAACCCGCAACCCAGGCATATGCGCAGCCTCTGAGCTGGACAAAGTACTCATTTTGTTCATTGTTTTCTGAGCTTGCTAAATTGCCTGTCTGTATTTCCTCGTGTGTCATTGAGTATTTTCAGAACTGCAATCTTGAATTCTGTCATTTATGTCACATAGTTCAGTGTCTCTGTTTTCTGGAGATTTTTCATTTTCCTTCCAATAAGCCTTACCACCTCCATGGTATTGGTTATTCGTGGTATTGATGGATTTCTTCTCTGTCTAGGCACAATGTGTGAGTGGAAGTTCTCTAGCGCACTAATGTGAAGAGGTCTTTCTATCCTAGTAGGTGGCACTGAGTCACAAGTTCTTTTCAGCTCTGTGGAGTCCCAGTATTGACCTGCAGCCTCTGGCTGGGTCAGTGTAGCTGCAATGCATCGGGGTGGGAGTGGCTGTGGAAAGCCACCAGCTGCTTTGTTGCTTTGTCCTCCCAGGAATGGTGATCTGGGTCCTATACCAGGTCTCTCCTACACGCCAACCCTGGAACCAGTCACAGAGTGCACCCTTCACTCAGAGAAATGGGATTGTGCAGGGCTAGTTCTCGGGCTCACAGACAATGTGCGCCACAGCCCAGCACCACGGGCAAAGGAAGGCACGTTCTGGGAGGCTAGGGGAGCAATGAGGCCCCATTGCTTTGTTTCTCCATCTGAAATGCCGACAACTTGACGACCGCAGCCATACTCCTGTGCTGTGTGTCCTTGCCCAGGTTTCTTGGCTCCGCCACAGCTCATACTGCTCACTCCTGCTGGTACCCAAGCCTCTGTGCTACTCCCAGCTGAAGAGAGAGTCGGCCGCCACCAGGCGCCTCGCCTCTCCGCAAAGCCCTGCTGCGAGCTCCCAGCTGCCAGGCGGCACCCTTGGCTCCTGTCAGCCCCTCTCCCCCTCTGCCTTCCCCTTTTGCTCCACTTGCCCACCTTCACATGTTTCAGTGCATGGATCTCTCAGGTGTTGGGCGTTGAGCAGGGAACCCTTGGTTGAGTTATAGCTGCTCAAATTGTTGAAACTTCAAGGGGAGAGGCCAAGAGGATCTCTCACGCTGCCAATCCTCTGACATCACCTGCCAAAGAGCTAAATGAGCATTTTATATGATTGCATTTTCTTTCCTTTTTTAGCACATCAATTATACTTCTTTTTTTACATGCTAGCAATTGGTTCCAGGGCTAAGGTAAGAAATACACAGGATAAACATGGAACATCTTATCACACCAGAAAACAAGGATGTTATCAAAAACTAGGCTCATGTCCAAAGAAGCTGATATGAATAAAACCTCACTGGCCAAATACAGGACACTTTGTACATCAGTAAGGATAATAAATGCAATTGTATAAAACAAAATATGCTTAAATTCAAGAGTTCATACTGACACTCACATAATCAAGCCCAGTGCTTGTCTTTGGAGCATGCTAGGGAACCCATCATTAGTTGGGCTTTCTGTATCTCAGGATAACCAAATAATTAATAATACGAAGTTTTCTTTTCTGGAAGGATTCCTAACAAAAGAGTGATAGGATTAGATTATCATCATTTGCAGCCTTATTGAATCAGTGCCGTGGGTCAAGGTGGTGATTGTCAGTGGTTACTGATACTACAAAAAGAGACCTGGTGGAAAGACATAACACTTGCCTCCTGGTAGCAAGTATTTTTATCAAATCTGAATCAAGCACGAGATTTACAGAAACACAAGGGACACAGCAACATATTAAACAATACCACAGAGATGCAATCAGCAAAATACAGACTGGGAAACACTGCAGAATAAATTATCTGGTTACTTCAACTAAAACAAAGCAAAAAATTGCAAGAAAAAAAGATGTACCCAGATATCAAAAGAAACTAAAGAGGGCCTAGCTGAATAGCTCAGTTGATTAGAGTGTCATCCTGAAAAGCCAAGGTTGGGGGTCGGGTCTCCAGTCAGGGCACGTACAGTAATCAACCAGTGAATGCACAAATAAGTGGAACGATGCATCAGCGTCTCTCTCTCTCTCCCTCTCTCCCTCTTTCCTTTTCTCCCTTTCTCTAAAATCAATAAAAAAAATTTTAAAAAAACACATGAGATTTTGTCAGCTAATTTTAATGTACAGTCCTTATGTGTTTCTCAATTCAAATAAACAATAAAATAATGATGCTGACATAAAATAGGAAAAATTTGAAAACTGGCTATTTGATTTCATGCATTAGGGAGTTCATTGTTAATTCTCTTAAGGTGAAATGGTATCATGTGCATATGCTTTAAATTATTAATGCTTGGAGATGCATACAAAAATCTGTAAATTAAATGAAACAATGTCTGGGAATATTTTTAAATACTTGGGGATATATAAATTATACCTCAATTAAAATAGTAACTAGGAACATGGGGGAAGTGTGTAGGGGTGTAGATGGAAGCAAGATTGGTCATGCACTGATAATTAATAAGCTAGTTGAATGGTAAATAAGGTTCATTAAACTATGCCCTTTACTTTGGTAAATGTTTGAGAATTACAACAGACAGAAAAAGCTCTAGGAGTACAATGAAACTATTATACTTATTAGCTGTGCCCCAAAGTACTGGGTACATAGTGAGTATTAGATGGACACTTACAAATTCATTAAAATATTATCAAGATTTTTTAGTTATTGAGAATAACCCACAATTTACCAAAAATACTTTATTATTCCATTAAGGTTATTAATTAGAACAAAAATGATCACAAAGCTGTTACAAAGAATAGGTCTAGTTTATTTGGTGAAAAAATACTTTTATATATAATCATTATTATGCAATTCAGGATTGTCATCAACATGTAGATGGTCATTAAGAATTTATCAAATTGATTATTCCATGTTGAGTTCAATAATAGAAGTATTCATTAATTAATTTTTTCCTAATTAAGGTGAGCAGCTAACTCTGAGATCTCGTGCCCGAGAAGGAGTAGGTGAGTAGCCTGCTTTCTCCACGCAGAATGCTTCTGGAGAGGATGCTGGAGACCTTGCTGCAGAAGATACACCTGCAAACAATTTAAGTAGGTAAGTATAGATTTTCTTCCTTAAGACCCTTATCAATTTTCTAAATTTCTTAAACAACAAGGTAAGTTTTAAATTTCTTTGGAAATGTTTAAACATTTTATATTTTATTAAAACTTCAACTATAGTTGTTACTTAAAATTTCTATTGTTCCACAGAAAGTTACTTAAGTACTAGTTTTGTGTTAAAACAGGAGAGTGAATATGTAGTGTTACAAAGACTATATATATATCTTGATAATATTAAAACTCACAACAGTAAAAGGATTATAATTTTCTAAAGTATTTACAAAAATAAAACTCTCAATAATTTCCAATCTTTCCAAATCGAGGGCATGGATTCCAACTTAGGCTGCTTCCTCACTTGCCATTTTGTCCCATGGTAATAAACTGAGGCATCAAAGAACACAATAATTCTAGGAACAAAATGTGTATTTTCATCCAGTCATGAAACAGTTAAGTCATGAGGGTGTAAGGTACAGCATGGTGACTATAGTTAATAATACTGTATTGCATATTTGAAAGCTGCTAAGAAAATAAATCTTGAAAGTCTTCATCCCACCTGGTCAGTGTGGCTCAGTGGTTGAGCTTCGACCCAGGACCCAAGAGGTCACAGTCATTCCAGGTCAGGGCACATGAGTGGGTTTCAGGCTCTATCCCCAGCAGGGCACATGCAGGAGGCAGGCGATCAATGATGCTTCTCTCTCATCAATGTTTCTATCTCTCTACCCCTCTCCCTTCCTCTCTCTCTAAAAATCAATTTAAAAACATTTTTAAAAGTCTTCATCCCAAGCAAAGAAAGACTTTTGTAACCACGTGTGGCGCTAGAGTTACTGTGGTGATCATTCATATGCACAAACATCAGATCCTTATGTTGTACATCTGAAGCTAAAATAGTGTTCCACGTCAACTACATCTCAACTAAAAACATTTTCCCAGTGGTTCTATCCCTTCCTTGGATGTTACTAAGAAAATGCCTAGTTCCAATGGAAAAGGGCGGACGGTTATGATAAGGAAGTAAAGCCGGAGCTCACACAGGGCCCGTGGCCAGCTCCCGGCTCTGAGCCGGGCGGCAGCCGCAGCCCGGGAGCCCCGCCCCGCCCCGGGCCCTGTCTACACGCGTCCTCTCGGGAAGGCAGCTTCGGACCCGCCTCGTCTCGCCCGCTGGTTCGGAAGCGCCCCGATCAGTGGTTAGTGCTTCTCCGCGCGCCCCGTGTACAGTGGATTCTCCAGGAATGTTTGGAGCAGGAAGGCGAACAGGCGCTGTGTGTGTACCTGGTTCCGTGGAAAAGCTTTAAGGAAACCTTGCTCCTTCGCTGCCGACAGCGCAGCCCTCAGCGAACGCCCAGGCCTGCTCCCGGCGCCCGGAGGGGCCAGGCGGTGTGGCCCCTGTGTCACCCGCCACCGCTGCTTCCGACTGAAAATAGCCCGGGGCTGGGGAACCGCGAACACCCGAGGCCGCTCAGGGCTTTCTCAGTGCCGACCCGAGGCGGGTCTCCTGGGGGGACACTGCAGACTACGCCATGGCTCCGACCAGGGACACTGCCTTCTGTGGAACTTGAAGCTTTTTTATTTTTATTGAAGTTCTTGGTGTGACCTTGGTTCATAAAAGTATGTTTCAAATTCGAATTCTCTAGCATGTCATTTGTATGTTGTATTGTGTTCGTCACCCAGAGTCAGTCTCCTTCCCCCGCCATGTAGGGCCCCTTCCCCCCTTCCTCCTGGTAATCGCCACACTGCTCTCTGTGGGTCTGAGCTGTTTGGGGGTTTTGCTTAATCCTTTCGCCGTTATCACCTACACCCCACCCGCGACAGCGGTCAGTCTGGCCTCTGTGTCTGTGAGTCTGTCTGTGTTTTGTTTATTTTGCTCATTGGATTCCACACCCGAGGGATCCTGGGGCCCTTGTCCTTCTCTGACTGGCTCTTTCACTCAGCCTGATGCTCTCCAGATCCGTCCACGCCTGTGGCAGAGGCGAACATTTCCTCATTTTCCACAGCCAAGCAGTATTACTGTGTAAATGTACCACAGCTTTTTTTTTTTAATGTCTTTACTGACTTCAGAGAGAGGAAGGGGGAGAGAGACAGAAACATCCATGATGAGAGAGTCACTGATCGGCCGCCTCCTGCAGCCCCCGACTGGGGATCGAACCCGCAACCCCGGCACGTGCCCTGACCAGGAATCCAACCCCGATCCCCTGGCTCCTAGGTCGATGCCCAACCACTGAGCCACGCCAGCTGGGCTGAACCACAGCGTTTTTATCCACTCAACTCCTGATGGGCACTTGGGCTCCTTCCAAATCTGTGTTGTCACCAGTAAATCAGCACAAGTGCCGGGAGGGTGCGGGAAAGGAGCCTTTGTGCGCGGCCGGCGGGGCGCCGGCGGGAGCAGCCACTGTGGGAAGCAGTGCGGAGGTTCCTCAGAAGATTAGAAACGGAGCCGCCTTCTGCCCCAGGCCCCCACTTCGGGAACATGGCCAAGGAAAGGGGACAGCCATTGGAGAGGGCGTCCCAGGCCTCCGCTCCCGGGCCCTCCCAGCAGCCGCCCCCCCGCGGCTCCGCCTCCTCCCCCGAGCTTCCCGCCGGGCCTGCTGCTGGCGCGGCCGCTGCCAGACGCCTGCCGGGGCCCTGACGCCGCCTGTCCGTGGCCCCGCGTCTGTCCTGTGTCCCTCTGAGGGCAGCGGGCAGGGCAGCCCGCGGTGTCTGAGCCTGAACGTTCCCTGAGCTCAGGAAGGTGCCTCCCCACCTCGTGGGCACGGCATCGTTACTCAGGTACAATCTCGGGGAGGGGAGAGGAAAGGGAGGGGGGACAGGCCGGCGAAACAGCTTAGTAAGCAACGGTTACTTTCCTCAGCTTAGGCTGCTTTACCTAAAGGTGACTGAGTTATTCCCTTTTCTTTGTTTTTCCTTAACACCAAAAAAAAAAAGATTATTATTTAAGAATATTTTAGTTTCTAAAATGAAAACCTAGAGTTGTCTGGCTAATTAAACTACTAAAATAAAAATTTAATCCAAGTTCCAAACTAGAAATAGCCAATTTTGTCTCTCATGGGAACTCTGATGGGCAAAGCAGTGACTACCACACGCGTGACGAGAATGTTTCTGAGGCTGTGACAGTTTTAGAGAGTGAGAGAGCCGTGATCACCCACGATGTCTGCTCCTGTACAGGACAAAGGACTGAGCGCACAGGTGCCAGGGCCACGCCACTTCCAAAAATATGTATTATATGCAATGCATTTTAAACAATTAACTACGAAATAGTTGAGGCACAGAAGAAGGTATGCAGAATAGTATAATGAGCGCCTGTGTAGCTTCCATTCAGCTTCAGAAATCAAATACTTCCAATTTTTGAGCCAAGTTTCCTTTCCTGACTCAAATTTCCTTCTTACTACAAAGTCACCACTGTCCAAAGTTGAAGTTTGTCATCTCTAGTCATTTTGTTGCTTCTAGTATATCCTGCCTATCCCTAAGTAGCATATAACATGATTCCGCATGGTTTGGGTATAACTAAGTGGTAATGCCCTGTGTGTATTCCTTCGGCACTGCTTGTTTTGCTTAATGTTATATGCGAGCTTCATCCGTGCGCATGTGCACAGACCCAGTTCACCCATCCTCGCTGCTCTCGAGACCAAGTTAAGTGGAGCCAGGTTGCTGCTGCCATCAGGCCTCCATGGGTTTCAGAGATTGAGTCCAGATTTCCCAAACATAAACAACAGCAGCAGAATAAAACCCTCTGGTGTTCAAATAATGTACCTATGTAATATAAAGGAATATTTTAAAATTTTATTAAAGGATAAATCAGAAAATATGAGAAAGTAATTTACTGATACACAAAAAAAGAGAGGCCAGGCATTGAAAATTCTGGAAAGCTAGTGCTGGCAATAGTCTAGTGTATCATGCCTGCAAACAAAGTCAGTGTGTTTAAAATGTGACATATTTAAAATTAATAAAAATAAATGCAGAAGTCAACCACCTTACCTCTGAGAAATCATTCCTTTCTGCTTTTCGCACTGCAGATTCTGCCACCCAGTTCTTCAGCACGTATCTAGGATTAACAGCTTAAACAAGAGGGGAACCACAAATTACTAGGTCAACACAAGCCATACAAAATTACAGCTGAAATTAGATAATATTCAAGAACTTTGCTGGAAGGCTTTAAAGAGAAGAAATGATCAACATTAGTCAATTTTGATTATTTATAAACAATGTACAGTATTTATTACCTTATGGTACAGAAAAAACTTTTTGAGCAATTTTTTCTCTTTTCAGTGTTTCATCAAGTTGTCTTTTTCACTATGTTCAGTTCACTAAGCATTTTATAAAGAACAGAGAAAGCAGTGAATCCATCTGAATTAGGCCCTTTATTCTAAGTGGAGAGGGGAAAAGTTGCTGCTTTTAAGATCCACAATCACAGAACTAAGGTCTGACTCAGGAGCATTGCTTAGTGCTGATGCTGCCAAGAACACAAGGAAAGGTTACCTACCTGTAGGCAAAGTTCTATGTTTGATAGTAACCATGCATTTTTAAATACTAAAAAGTATCATAGCAATGGCACATTTAGAAAAATTCCAGAAACTATGTCTTTATTTGAGATGAGATTTTTTTCAAAATAATTTATCAACTGGGTGGCATAAGGGAAATTCTAGAAATTACTATTTTGTGGTTTTCAACAGCAGTTTTCTGAGTTACTTGAATGCAGGAAACAAACAAATTGCATTTCAACTTGTTTATAAAGATATGACAAGATATGAGAGGTAATTAAAATAAAAGTGCCCTGTGACTCAGTAATTCTAATTCTCTAAAAATATAGTCTATGGGGGCAAACTTAAACATTAAAAATATTATTCATATTATTAAGGAAAACTAGAAATAACTTAAATACTTAATAATAGGGGAATGGTTAAGTAAAACATTATATATACCTTCAAAGAAGTATTATTATGCAGCTATTTAAAATGTGACATTATAAAAAAAGAAAAACTGCTTAATTTATTTTTGGTGAAAAAAAGATCCAAAATTATAACCCTGTATGATTACTACTGTACTTTCTCCTAATCAATACACACAGAAAAAGAGAGACTAGAAGTAAATGCATCAAAAAGTAAGTAGGAATTGCCTTTGGGAATACAGGAATCTTTTTATTCTTTTTACAAGTTTGCCTTTTTTAAATTTTAAAGAATTTATACAGAACTACTTTAAAGAAAAACCCCTGTACACAATATATATATAATATCTTTAAACAAAAAGAAAACTACATGCAATAAAGATTGTGGAAGCACTCAACTTAGGCAAACTTGACAAACATTTTCTAGAAATCTGCCAACAAAATACCATTAAAATACACTGGGAATTGCAGCTACAAGCAGAAGTACTTTGGATCATATTATAAATATACAAAGTAGTTAAAAATCATAAAATTCTGTATCTGTTGCCCTAGCCAGTTTTGCTCAGGGGTCAGAGCACTGGCCCGCAGACTGGAGGGTCCTGGGTTTGATTCTGGCCAAGGGCACGTACCTTGGTTGCAGGCTCGGTCCCCAGCCAGGCTGGGGGCATGTGTGGGAAGCAGCCAATCCATGTGTCTCTCTTACACTGGTGTTTCTCTCTCTCACTCTCTCTGAAAAAGCAGTGGAAAAAAATCCTCTGGTGAGGATTAAAAAAAAAAAATTAAAAAACAACATTTAAGCAGTCGGGTAAGGAGAATTATGTTCAAAACAAACATCCAACCACAGTTCCACATAATTTGATGATCATTGATAAACTAAAATATAGGCTACTTAAGGGCAAGTATCTAATTCATCTTTGTAGTTTCAGCTTTAAACAATGTGACTGTGCAAAAACTAGCACATAACAGGGGCTTAATATATGTTTGCTGAATAAGTAAATTTAGTACTGGGAAAAGAGACTTAAGATCATGTTTTATGAGTACATCATAATCTCAAATAAAACATGCCATTGGAAAATATCAATGAATCAGAAATTCAGCAGACCCAACGGCCATAAAAAGCTGAACATTTCCAATTATTAAGCTCAACCAATCTCTGATGGACTGGCAATGAAACTGGTAGTTAGATTTATCGTTTATTCAATTCAATAAACTATATATGTTAAAATAGAAATCTGACTCATTATTAAGCAGTTATTAAAATAATTTAAAGGAAAGTTATTGCAAATATATTCAACTTTTCCTCTTCCCTCTCTCTCTTTCCCTCTCTCTCTCTCTGATGCCCCAGAGGAGGGTTAAAGTAGAAAATTTCTTTTATTCTACTATCTAGAAAAGGTTAAGTCTGCAAGATTAACTTGAGGCCATTATTTAAATTTACACTATCACCTTAACTCGGCGATTTTCAAACTTGTTCACCTCATGGCACACATAAACTAATTAAAATTCTGTGGCACACCAAATAATACTTTATATTTTTTGCCAATCTGATTAAAAAAAAAAAAAAAGGTATAATTTTGGGTCGTTCACACCAGATGGCTACTGTTGTGTTGGCTGTTGCATTTTTTAATTTGAAACTCTAAGGAAAAAGAAGTGAGTGCCCCTGACTAGTCAGGTAGTGCATGTTTTACTTTTTCCCCCTGGGCATGGGCTTTACTTGGGGACAGCTGGGGGAGGAGAGAGAGGAGCCGGGGCTGGTGACCGTATGGAGGGGGCGCCTCTCAACTTGCTGCTCCCTTAGGGCAGTGGCCTGGAGGGGGGTGGGCGAGGATGCTGTAGCGGCAGAAGAGGGAAAGGGAAGGTGTGGGACGGACACTTTCCTTAGGGCTGAAAGCCAGGACCAGGACCAGGGCCTGGGGGTGCGGAGGGAAGCCCCCTGCTTGATGCCAGCTCCCCTCCCCCCCCGCCCCCCCAGCTCCTGGCCCAGATGCTTGCCTGCAGCTCCCTCGGCTTCCTGTGGAGAGGAGGAGGTTGATGTGGGACAGGGTGGCACCCCTCCTCCGGGTCCCTTGCCCAGAAGAACTGCTCGCTCACCTGCCCTCGTGTCCCAGCCAGTGAGGAGGTGAGGAGGCCAGGGTGCAGCAGGGGAACTGTGCCCTCCCCCGCCCTCTCCGAGGCCGCAGCTCCTGGCTGGGTCCCCGTGTCTCTCCTTCCTCCGCTGTCCCCTGGTTTGGCCGCCCTGCCGGCTGAGCGTCTGCATCAGGACAGGCCAGGGCCGGACTCGATCACAGCGGGAGGAGCCCGAAGTGCTCCACGTGCTGAGCTCATTGCAGCCTTGTCCATGTGGGAGCTTGCGGTGTAGCTCTGGGACATGGTGGGGACACAACTCCAGGGGCCGCGTCCTTGGCGACCGCCCGCAGCAGCGCGGTTCTGGCCACACTGCGGGTCCCTCAGCACCGCATCTGCAGCGGCTGCTCTTCCCCTCGCTGTGCACCCCCGACGCCCCACTGCCCCAGCCCCACACCCCCGCAGTCCCCTTAGGCCCACACCATCATCTCAGGGGACACACCAAGCCCCCACCCAGCCGGCCGGGGCGCCCCTCTGCGGCCGCAGCCCCTTAAAAATTCTTGTGCAGTAGCACACATGTTGCAAATCGCTGCCTTAACTGAGCCCTTTCACCTGGATCACCAAGTGACCTTGTCTAATGTCCACTGAGTCCTCAGAACACAACGGAAAGGTGTCTGACTTGCCATCAGTCCAACATTCACTTTGTTATTTTCCAAAAGCAGTAAGTCTGTGTTGAGCCTGCCCCGGTTTGGGCCAACTGGGTCCCTCATGGTCAGTGGCTGCCATTTCCAAGGTGGGGGCGGTCACTGGAGTCGGCCTGGGGCTGTGCTCTATAGTGAGGCTCAAGCCCAGGACTTCCCTGCAGCTGCCTTGAGCTTTAAAGAGCTGTGTCCTAATCAGCTGACCAAACATAGATTCTTCTGAGCATGTGCCACAAATTCACTAGTAGGCATGAAGGAAAGCAAAATTACACTAAGTTTTTAGAATTACAACCAACGTCATTTTATTGCAGATGCAGATATTTTAGGGCTTTTGAAAATATCTCCCTAGCAATATAAGCTGAATCGTGTAATGCTGGAGCTACCTAGAGTAACCTAACCTATTCGTGTCATCCCTATTTCATCTGCATGAATCAGGCACCCTGGTGACACCAGTAGCTCTCTATACAACCCCTAAGTAAGGCCAGAGTACATAAGGACTTAGAATTCACATTGCAAAAAGAACTTCTATTTTTCCTTTCTCCAAGCCACGTGTCAGATAGCAAACTGAAATCAATATATAAAGATGATTTATTCTTAGAGCTATCATTACTTGAATGTTTGTTTTAGCCCGGGCACTGTAACAAGATCCTTTACATATATTATTGCTCATCATTACAACATCCTTGCAAAATATCCACATTTTACAATAGCTAAGGGCCTTAAAACTTAGAGAGTTAAATATCTTTCAGATTATACAGTTAAAAAGTGGCAAGATGTGATTCATCTGCCAGATTCTAAAACTCATGTTCTTCCTACCGAGGAGTTAGAAATGCCCAGGAGTTTAGGGTTGGGGACCCTGATGAAAAAGGAACCATGCAAAGGTGAAATGTTCTGGGCAAACAGGTTATGAGGAAAAGAAGTGTGCCCTACACCCGACCCCCTGAAGTGGGAAACTAAAAACAAAGAGGGTGGCTGTCACTAAGGTAGAATTCTTAGAAGGAGCCCATGAGGAACAAATCTAGGAAATATAAACCCCTAGGCTAGTGAGCTGCAGAGGCGACACTTTTCGGGACCCCTCTCGCACCCCAGAGCTTTGCTTTCTGTACACTAACCCTTTGTACTCTTTCCCTCACTCTTCCGTTGTCCGTGAATTTCATTCTTTGACTCCACGAGACAAAGAACCAGGTAAGGAGAAAATCTGGTCTCACCGCCATAACCCAAACCGCCTTCCTGTCTGTCTCCCCACCATCTATCAAGGCTGAATCGCTTTAACACCAATATGCAACCTGGCTGAAAACAAAGCTGTCAGACTGAGTTAAAAACCACCCACTGAAACTAGAAAGCTCGGATATGATAGTCCAACTCAGCTAAAATTATTCATCTAGAATCCTTCTTGTTTAAAAAAAATAAAGCTTAGTTCCCTCAGGTAGTTACTTCTGGTTTAAAAAATATTGCTTTTATGTGATTATTTAGTTTTAAAAAATCAAACTGATTACTTAGTCATCGTTCTTCTCCTTCTTTCAGAATCTGAATCATTCATGTTACTAAAAAATGGATAAAACAAAAGACAAAATTACCTACTGTCTCCCCAAATTATCTTTTTTTCAAAAGGGTGGAAATTATTTCACAAGACAAATATTGAAAAAAATTAAAAATCACCTTGAATCAGTGTCTGAAAGGAATATAGAAAATATGAGTTGATTAAGTATGTAAAATATTACCTTGTTTAGTTATTTTAGATAATATCAAACCTTTTATTTTTACAAGTTAAAATATATTTGTCTAAAAATAGTCTAAATCGACTGAAACCTTTCCTTATCTTAAACACAGTTTTCTGAAACTATTTTAACTTCTCCTTGATTACTCGGGACCATCTTCACAAACAGCCCTCGGTGGCCATGGAACTGCGGGGGCTCTTTGCTCCCGCGTGTCCTGCGGTCCCCTGTCTGTCCCTTCAGCTGCCTCCACCCACGACTCCTTTACTCCTTCCTGTTTGTTGCTTCTAATTCACTTTCAGTTATGAAACAAAATAACTTCTCACAATTGTGTAAGATGTGCCAGCCAGTAAACATCGGATGGAAGCCCGAGGATCTCTCCGCCACTTCCAGGGCTTGGAGAGCCCGGGAACCGTGTGATTGAGGAGCTGATGCGGGGGAGGCGAACTGCAGCCACCTCAGCCCTGCGAGGTGCCCGGGAGGAAAAGGAAAGGGGAAAAGGAAAAGGGAGGGGTCTGATGGATAACTGCGCTAAAGTAATATACCATACGCTTTTTGCAGATCATTAGATTGCCTCCCCTCTTCAGTCTCAAAAGGTACTGGGACACCCAGGCAGGGAAGAGTTCATGCTCTGAAGTCACCTTCAGTGCGCAGAATTGCTAAGTGAAAATACAGCAATAGACTGCTTATTCTATTTGTATTTGTTCAGTTCATTTTAACTCCACATTCCTTTTAATTACATTCTTTAATAACTTATAATATCCAGATTTTTAAAAGTATACTATCTCAAGTAGAAGTAGTACTAAAAAGGAATAATATTTCCCTTTTCTTTATATAATATTTAACTCTAAAATCTAATTCATAGACAAACATGTAACGGCATGATTTAAGAGAAATAAAAATATACAAAGTTCTATCAAAGAGATTACATACATGTGACTACTTGCATTACCAAAAGTCTTCCTTTAAATAGGGAACTCCCTTAATGTAATTTATTTTTAAAAGCTTAATTTGCAACTGCATTTTATTCAGTCATCTATTAATTTACTTAACAAATATTTCTGCAATGTCAACTATTGCTAGGAACTTTATTAGGTGGGAAGGATATAAAAATTAATAAGACATGATCCCTGCATTTAAGGAAAGTATATAAACAAAATATTCAATGCCATTTTAGAAATATACATATTTATAAAATATATAGTATATGTATTATAGAAATACGTATATAAAGGATAAGAGAACACCAAAGAATGAGCAATTCTTTTGTGTTAGAGGGTTGAAAAGGTCTCATATCAAAAGACACGGAAATTAACTATTGAAATGATTAAAAGTGTAATAAGTGCTTCACAATTAAATTATCCCAACTCTTAGTAATTTAACTATTGAGATCTGTCAAAACTTGAACAAGTCGCTTTAATATTACTTTGTCTCCGTTTCCTACACAATAAATGATAATTAGTGATTATCAGTAATTATTAATTCTGATAGATTCATCATGAACACTTTTTTCAATTACATCAAAGATTCTTTTTTTGGGGGGGGAATTGTTTTTATTTGTGAATGGCAAACAGAAATATACACTATATAGGAAACCCCTGTGCTTTACTTTTGGTACACACAATAATGTAATCCAGGTTGAAGCACAAGGCAGAAACTGGAGAAAAGAACAATTATTACAAGTAGATTCTCTCCCCCCCTTCAAATATCATAGACACTTTTAATGGCTGCCTGGTTAGGTACCTTTAGAAAGCTCCGAAGTATTGCAATATCTGGCTTTTAAGTTTTAACAGGGTGGTTTTGAATCTCAGATTTATCAACAAGTCTTTGCTCCCCATTCTACTTGCTCTAAGAACCAAGTATATAATTAAAAAGAAAACCCACATCCTAAGTTTAAACCTCCACTCTCCTTAAAAAAACCTGTTTAAAGAAACCAGAATGGGGAGAAGATCAGAGCAAAAATATTATTAACACTTGTCGCCTCGAAGCAGGAGGGCTACTACCAACTGATCACTGTTACTCCAGGAGAATTGAGGTGAAGGATATTATTACATTTATACCAACAGACCCATAATCACCAGGTTAAAAGTCCTACAGTACGAGGCATCTTATCAGTTATCAGCTGGACGTCTGGGGTGGTTTGCCTGCTCTCTCGGGGTGGCTACAGCTCAGCCACAAGTACAAATTACATTTACACAACTTAAGTTTGTAAACAGACCAGCGGAGGCTGCCATTGGGGTCTGCACAGTAGACGGTCTGAGGGGCGGGCCTGGTGCGACCAGCCAACCAGAGCTGAGCAGGGAGGGGCGGAGCCCGCCGGCCTCTCCTGCAGCCGGGAGCACCGCCCCCAATAGGAACCCGGCAGGTCCTGCTCACTGAGGCCCCAGACACACCCGCAGGGCACACTCCTGAGGGGGAAGGGAGAGCAGCTCGTAGGAGGACTCTGCAAGAATAAGACTCTTGGGGACTGTTGTTTGGGAACTGGAGGAAACGCTGAAAACCCCTGCTGGGGCCGGGCAGGCAAAAGGCCCACCAAAATGTGTTCTGAATCGAACCCACTGGGCCCTGGCTACTGAAACGGCCCATAGAGAAAAGGCAACAGGCTGAAATCAATCTGAAGCTGCAGCAGGCCAGAGCCTGGGGGACTAGAATAAGAGGACAGGGTAGGGACTGAGGAGATGGCGGTGCAGCAGAGACTAACTCAGGCAGAGTGAGCGCCTGACAGCGACACCTCTAACGGGAGTGATACACTAGCCACCCTGCACCCTAAAGACTCTACAGAAGACTCTGGAGCAAGACCAGGCAACTACAAGGTTGCAAAATAGCTGACAAAAAGAGGTGGCCCACGGAGAGCCTCAGATCAACCATCTACCTGAGGACACCAGAGCCAAACCTAGACTGCTCCTCACATTGGTTGATACACAAGTACCTCTCAGGAGAACTGAAATCACAAAAAACAGTGACCCTCAGACAACATAAGTTGCCCAGAAGAAACGCACCTGATTGACTACCTTTTTCTCTGCTGTTTTTTTGTTTTGTTTGTTTTTGGGGTTTTTTGGTTTTTTTGGTTTGGGGGTTTTTTTTGTTTGTTTTTCGTTTGTGGGTTTGTTTATTTTTTCTTTTTTCCTTAGGAAGATGAGAAAGAGGAGAAAATTTGTTTTTTCTTCTTTTTAAAATTTTATAAAAATCTTTTTTTTTCTTTTTTAATTTTTATTTTTAAAACATTTTTTTAACTATTTTTTTTTATAAAATATATTTGTCTTGCTTAGCTTGTTTTTGGTTTTGTTTTCGTTATCTGCCTTGTTTTGTTTTATCCTTGCTTCTACTATCAAGACTTTCTTGATATCCCCGCTTAATGACTGGGACTTTATCATTATAACCAAGTTTACTGCTTTCCTCTATAGTTTCCCCCAAATCTCTTACCAGACTCCCTGCCTGCCTGGGCTTTATCTCTCTCTCCTCTCAATCCATTGGCATAACTTCTTTCTTCTTTTTCTTCTTTCTTTTTCTACTTTTCTTTCATTCTTTCATTTTGCCCCCTTCAGTTTTCCTGTCCAATTGTTAGTTTCTCTTATTCTCTTTATTGTATTTTTGTTTTCTCATTTTCAACTATTATCCTATTCCTATTCTCTCCCTTAATTTTGTGCTGGCCCTTCTTTCAGAATCTTTTCTCTGCTTCTGTTATCTCCCAGTAGCTTCTCTATTTTTTATATTTTAGTTTATTATTATTTTCTAAATTTTCACCAGTATTAACAACAACATACACCTCTGGGCACCACTGGACCCACAAGACAAAACCCCACGCCACAAGACTGGGACACAGGAAATATATCTAATATATAGATATAAGCACAAAGACCTACCGAAATGGGGAGACAAAGAAACAACCCCCAAATTAAAGAAAAGGAAACATCACCAGAAAAAGACGTTGATGAGATGGAGTTGAGCAAGTTATCAGAAACGGAGTTCAGAGTATTGATGATGAAGATGTTCAAGGAACTTAAGAAGACTATAGATGATAAGTTCTAGAACCTTAGTGAAAACATGAAAAAAGAGATACATACCATAAATACAACTCAGACAGAGATAAAGAATGCTGTATCTGATATCAAGAATGCACTGGAAGGAATTAAAAGCAGGCCCAATGAAGCAGAGGATAGAATAAGTGACTTAGAAGACAAAGTAGAGAAAATCACACAATCAGAGCAGCAAACAGAAAAAACACTTAAAAAGCATGAGGACAGCCTAAGGGAACTTTGGGACAACATGAAGTGAAACAACATTCGCATTATAGGAGTGCCAGAGGGGGAGGAAAGAGAGCAAGGGATAGAGTACTTGATGGAAGAAATAATTATAGAAAACTTCCCTAGGCTGGTGAAGGAGAAATCCACACAAGTTCAGGAAGCACAGAGGGCTCCAAACAAGAGGGACACAAAGAGACCCACTCCAAGACACATCATAATTAAAATGGCAAATGTCAAGGACAAAGAGAAAATATTAAGGGCTGCAAAAGAGAGACAAGCAGTGACCTACAAGGGAACCCCCATAAGGCTGGCAGCGGATTTCTCAACAGAGACTCTTTAGGCCAGAAAGGAGTGGCATGAAGTTCTGCAAGTAATGAAGAGCAAAAACATGCAACCAAGATTGCTTTATCCAGCAAGGCTATCATTTAAATTTGAAGGTGGAATAAAGAGCTTCCCAGACAAAAAAGGACTAAAAGAGTTCAGTACCACCAAACCAGCATTGCAAGAAATGCTAAAAGGGCTGCTTTAAGAAAAAGAAGGAATAGTGAGAGAAAGGTATATCAGCATAAAGGGGAAAAATGGCATTAAATAAGTTGATATCAATAGTAACTTTAAATGTAAATGGAATAAATGGGCCAATCAAAAGACAAAGGGTAGCTGAAGGGATAAGAAAACAGGACCCAAATATATGCTGTCTACAAGAGACCCACCTGAGAGCAAAAGACTCACACAGGCTAAAAGTGAAGGGGTGGAGTAAAATATTCCATGAAAATGGAAAGAAAAAGAAAGCTGGAGTAGCAATTGTTATTTCTGACAAAACAGACTTCAAAATAAAGACCATAATGAGAGACAAAGATGGTCACTACATATTACTAAAGGGATCAATCCAACAGGAGGAAATAACCCTTATGAACATTTATGCACCCAATACAGGAGCACCTAAATATGTAAAAAATCTCTTGGGGGACTTCAAAGGGTAAATTGACAGCAACACAATCACAGTAGGGGGCTTTAACACCCCACTGTTGGCACTGGGCAGATCATCAGGACAAAAAATCAACAGGGAAACGCAGACCTTAAATGAATCACTAGACCTAATGGATTTAATTGACATTTATAGAACATTTCACCCCAAAGCAGCAGAATACACATTCTTCTCAAGTGCACATGGAACATTCTCAAAAATAGACCACATGTTAGGGCACAAGGCAAGTCTCTACAAATATAAGAAGATTGAAATCATATCAAGTATTTTTTCAGATCACAATGCCATGAAACTAGAAATCAACCACTATAAAAAAAAACTCAAAAATATTCAAACACATGGAGGCTAAATAGCATGTTATTAAACAATGAATGGGTTACCAAGGAGATCAAGGAAGAAATCAAACACTTCATGGAAAGTAACGAAAATGAACAGACAACAACCCAAAACCTATGGGACACGGCAAAAGCAGTCTTGAGAGGAAAATTCATATCGTTACAGGCCTATCTCAAGAAACAAGAAAAAGATCTAATGAACCATCTAACACGACAACTAAAAGAACTAGAATGAGAACAGCAAGAAAAGCCCCGAGGAAGTAGAAGGAAGGAAATAATAAAAATCAGAGCAGAGATTAATGACATAGAGACTAAAGAAACAATACAAAAAATCAATGAAACCAAGAGCTGGTTCTTTGAAAAGGTAAATAAGATTGATGCACCTTTAGCCATACTCACTAAGAAACAAAGAGAGAGGACCCAAATAAATAAAATCAGAAATGAAAGAGGCGATATAACAACTGATCCAACAGAAATACAAAGGATTGTAAGAAAATATTATGAGCAACTGTATGCCAACAAATTGGACAACATAGGGGAAATGGACAAATTCCTAGAAGCATACAACCTTCCAAAGCTGAATCAAGAAGAGGCAGAAAACCTGTATAGCCTGATAACAACTAGTGAAATCGAAGCAGTAATCAAAAAACTCCCAGCAAACAAAAGTCCTGGACCAGATGGATTTACAGGCGAGTTTTACCAAACATTCAAAGAAGAATTAACACCTATTCTATTCAAACTATTCCAGAAAATTCAAGAGGACGGAAAACTCCCAAATTCCTTTTATGTAGCCAGCATCACCCTAATCCCAAAACCTAATAAAGACACTACAAAGAAAGAAAATTACAGGCCAATATCCCTGATGAACATAGATGCTAAAATCCTCACTAAAATACTAGCAAACCGGATCCAGCAATACATTAAAAAGATCATACGTCATGACCAAGTAGGATTTATTCGGGGGATGTAAGGCTGGTACAACATCCACAAATCAATAAATGTGATACATCACATAAACAAAATGAAGGACAAAAATCATATGATCATATCAATAGACACAGAAAAAGCATTTGACAAAATCCAGCACCCATTTCTGATAAAAACTCTCAGCAAAGTGGGACTAGAGGGATCATACCTCAACATAATAAAGGCCATATACGACAGACCTACAGCCAACATCATACTCAATGGGCAAAAACTAAAACCATTTCCATTAAAAACCGGAACAAGACAGGGATGTCCACTTTCACCACTCTTATTCAACTTAGTTCTGGAAGTCCTCGCCATAGCTATCAGACAGGAGGAAAACATAAAAGGTATCCAAATTGGAAAGGAGGAAGTAAAACTGTCATTATTTGCAGATGACATGATACTGTACATAGAAAACCCTAAAGACTCCATCAAAGTACTACTAGATTTGATAAACAAATTTGGCAAGGTAGCTAGATACAAAATCAACATCTGGAAATCAATGGCATTCTCATAAACCAACAATGACCTTTCAGAGAGAGAAACTAAAAAAGGAATACCATTTACCATTGCAACTAAAAAAATAAGATATCTAGGAATAAACTTAACCAAGGATGTAAAAGACCTGTACTCAGAAAACTACGTGACACTGAAAAAGACATAGAGGAAGATTTAAACAGGTGGAAGAAGATGCCATGCTCATGCACTGGGAGAATTAATATCATTAAAATGTCCATACTACCCAAAGCAATTTATAAATTTAATGGAATTCCTATGAAAATCCCAACAGCATATTTCATAGACCTAGAACAAACATTTTGAAAATTTGTATGGAACCAAAAAAGACCCCGAATACCTGCAGCCATCTTGAGAAAAAAGGATGGAGTGGGAGGGATCACATTACCAGACTTCAAACTATATTACAAAGCCACTGTAATCAAAACGGCCTGGTATTGGTACAACAACAGGCATATAGATCAGTGGAACAGAACAGAGACCCCAGAAATAGACCCACACCATATGGGCAGTTAATATTTGACAAAGGAGGCAAGAGTATCCAATGGAGTAAGGACAGTCTCTTCAATAAGTGGTGCTGGGAAAATTGGACAGATACATGCAAAAGAATGAAACTAGACCACCAACTTTCACCATACACAAAAATAAACTCAAAATGGATAAAAGACTTAAATGTAAGTCAGGAAACCATAAAAATCCTGGAAGAAAACATAGGCAGTAAAATCACAGACGTCCCACATAGTGGACTTTTCACTGATACATCTCCTAGGGCAAGAGAAACAAAGGAAAAAATAAACATATGGGACTACATGAAACTAAAAAGCTTCTGCACAGCAAAAGAAAACAGCCTCAAAATACAAAGGAACCCCACGGTGTGGGAAAACATATTTGCCAAGGATGAATCTGATAAGGGGCTGAATTCCAAAGTGTACAAAGAACTCATAGCACTCAGCAAGAGGAAGACAAACAACCCAATTAAGAACTGGGCAAAGGACTTAAATAGACAGTTCTCCAAAGAGGACAGAGGGATGGCCAAGAGACACATGAGAAAATGCTCACATCCCTAATCATCAGAGAGATGCAAATTAAAACCACAGTGAGGTCTCACTTCGCAGCTGTCAGAATGGCTCCATCAATAAATCAACAAACGACATGTGCTGGCGAGGGTGTGGAGAAAGGGGACCCTAGTACACTGCTGGTGGGAATGCAGACTGGGGCAGCCACTATGGAAAACAGTGTGGAGGTTCCTCAACAAATTAAAAATGGAGCTGCCGTTCGACCCAGTGATTCCATTCCTAGGAATGTATCCTAAGAATCCTGAAGCATTCATGAGAAAGGATCTATGTACCCGGATGTTCATAGCAGCACAGTTTACAATAGCTAAGATCTGGAAACAGCCCAAGTGCCCATCAGTCAATGAGTGGATTAAAAAGCTGTGGGACATTCACACCATGGAATACTATGCAGCTATAAAGAAGAAGGATCTCATACCCTTTGGGACAGTATGGATGCACCTGGAGAATATTATGCTAAGTGAAATAAGCCAGGCAGGGAAAGACAAATATCACATGATCTTGCTTATACATGGAATCTAAGGAACTTAAACTGATGAACAGAATAGATTCAGTGACATGGAAGCATAGATGAGACTGACGAATGTCAGAGGGATGCAGGAGGGTGGGTGGGGGAAGGGGGAGAGAGTAACCAAAGAATTTATGTGCATATATGCACAACCCAAGGACATGGACAATGGTGGGGAGAGGGACTGGGGAGGGGGAAGGTGGGGTGGAACGGGTCATTGGGGAGAAAAAGGGACATCTGTAATATTTTAAACAATAATAAAACTTAAAAAAAAAAGATGACAAAAAATGTTCACTTAAAAACAGAAATTAATCCTTTTAGTATTACAAGCGTATTTAATTCATAAAAAGGGTTCTT
Organism: Miniopterus natalensis; assembly: GCF_054644295.1. Lineage (NCBI taxonomy): Eukaryota > Metazoa > Chordata > Mammalia > Chiroptera > Miniopteridae > Miniopterus > Miniopterus natalensis. Next base: position 113,358,372 of record NC_142081.1, read on the forward strand.
GAGGCAGGAGTCCCCAAGTTGTATCTTGTAGTAGAATTTCTAGGGGGTACAAAACTATTATTAGCATTTTGAACAAAAAGTGTCTCCTGGACTGGCATCGTGCCAGGAGTGCTGTGTAAAGATCTCTCCTGTTGCTTCTGCCTGAGAACTTCATTTTTGACCTCTGCCATCCTCTCCTTAGTCCTGTGAAGATTGTAAACAACAAATGCTTAGTATTTTACTTTTCCCTAAGTGACCTGCATTTTCTTAAGTAGCCACAATAGTAAACGGAATTTCCCTTTTTAACAATGAAAATGTGTTGGAGCAGACCTTCTATATTCAAGTATAGGTTCTAAATGGTTCTAGAGAAGCACTATGTTTCTAGGGAGGGGGAGGGGGTTCCTCACTAACAAGTAATCCAAAGCAGGGAGGGGAGAGAAATGGCTGTGATGTGGGCGCTTCTCAGGTGACACTTGCTGCCTCCTGGAAGGACTGTACCTACAAGATTCTGGAGGATGCCCTTGGGCATATCTAGTGAACCACTTGAGAGGTTTTTTTAAATAATCCCTCAAAGACACTGTCAAGCATTTGCTTTCACCACCCCTGTACAATACACTCATTACCTTGGAGATTTTAAACATTTCCCATGGACGCATAATTTAGAGCAACAACCTCTATGGGAACAAGACAGCCTCGCTGGGGATCAAAATGAACGAAAACAGCTCCAGAGGCGATCAGCTTGTAACACTGTTCCCAAGGCACCGGAGCTGGGAGCCCCCCTTTCTGTCTCCCCGCCCCCCCTCAGGGCTCCACCACATTCTTTTCAGCAACTGTGTCAATCATACCGCCCTTCACCCCTGTTCATCTTTCCCCATTTACCCTGCAGGCCTTTGAGCAGAAAAACTATAAAGGATGGTTTGTCTCGAGGCGCCCTCCAGTGATAATAACAAAGGTCACAGTGAAGAAAGTAAATTTACCCAGCGCCAGAATGTGCCCAGCACTTAACCCTTTCAGTTTAAGTTATTTTCCAAAAGTAGTTAAACTCATTAATATTTCTATTTAGAGTAATTACAACATGCAACTTTATAAAAATATCGCTGTCTAAATTATAAAGCTTCAAAAACAGCTTAATGACTAGTACATCATGTAGGTTAACTTAGGAAAATATTAAGGGGGGAAAAATAAAATGGGGAAGAGATGCAAACTGTCCTGGACAAACAATTGATAAGTTCATTTACTAACATAATTTTCCAAAGTTATACTACTTAGTTACCTTCCATTCCTACTAATCTCATGAACCTGGCTTGATAATTATGCTTTAGAAACTAATTAATGAGGTAAATTTATTTTCTCTGATTTTGTGTTTTGACTTACTCGAGTAGTTGACGTGACAGTGACTTTGTACATTGGTTTTCTCTCTGGTGAAGTTGGTCATATTTTTCGAATTTGGAAAGTTCAGATTCCAGATCTTTCATTATGAGTTCTAACTCCCTTATTAATGAAGCTTTAGTATTCTCTCCTAACTGCTGTAGATTTTCTTGAGGTACTGATTGCATCTGAAGCAAATAAGAAAGATACATTTTTTAAAAAAGTATAATTTGAATAATTATATTTGTTTCCTTTAATTTTGAGTCAATGATTCACAGAGCAGCTTTAAACATGAAAGTAAGCTGGTTTAAAATATTATGTCAACTAAATTAAATCTAAATTATAAAAATAAAGTTAAATCTTTCTTTTTTACTTAAATTTTATATTGTTAACACTATTGTAGATGTCCCCCGTTTTCTGCCCCTTTGCCGCCTCTAACCAGCCCCCACCCCCCTCCCACCTTGGCCATCACCACAGTGTTGTCCGTGTCCATGGTCTATGCATAGATGTTCTTTAGCTAATCCCTTAACCTTCCTTTCTCCAGGCCCTCCGAACCCCCTCCCCTCTGACATCTGTCAGTCTGGTCCATGTATCCATGTCTCTGGTTCTATTTTGTTCATCAGTTTATTTTGTTCATTAGATTCCACTTATTAGTAGTGTCATATGGCATTTGTCTTTCTCTGACTTGCTCATTTCACCTAGCCTAAAATCCTTCTTTTATTAGTACTCATGCATTCTGATAACTCAAAAAATAATAGAATCAATTGACATTTTTAAAAATCAAACAATAGAACTTAATAATAGTATAATTTTTAAATCAAAATTTTTACTTTTCTTCCTTATAGTCTTGTTTTACATCAATTGGTCTTAAAAATAAAATGATCCTCTAGTAAGAATCATTCTGAATGGTCAATTTAGTGATAATAATGATGGAAATTAAAATACTGACATGAGAAACATGCCACCTTCCTTCCTGAAATCTACAGAACAAATTGCTATTAAGGGAAGTGGAGAAAACACATACAATGTCTATGTCCAAAGTAAAATTTGCAGTGAAATGAAATAAAGCACATTAAAGATCAAGAAATTAACCTGTAACAACAGATAGGCTTGTTCTAATTTTTCATTTAAATGCTGTACTATTCTCTCCCCAATCGTCTGTTCATGCTGTTCTGTTTCTGACATCTTCATTTCCATTTTTTTTCTGAGCATTTTTGCTTTTTGTTTCCACTTCTGTTTTTTATCCTGTAGTTTTTCACATTTCTTTTGAATTGCTTTCACTGATGATAATGCCTGTTGAAGTGTATTTTCTTCATCCAGATGTGCACATGGTGAAAATGCAGGTTGCAGTATTGCTATGAAATCGTCATTCTGCATGAATGAGATAATATAGTTTGGTTATTAAGCTGTGGACTGAGAATAGTCTTAATTCAACACCAGTTAATTGTGATATTTTGAAATGAATTCAGTTGCAGGAAAATGTTATCCGTACTGTAGAACAGTCTTAGAATGTGGAACCTTGGATTACTCAGAATCAAGACCAAAGTTAAAACAACCAGGAGTCACAAACATATATTTGCTGTCGTCATATTTGCCACACAGAGTCTGCAGTTGATTTTATACTCTTTTTTCCTGTGACTGTTTCATGTCTTTCCTCCACAAAATGACTCTATGGCACCTCTTAGGAGAAAGCCTCTTACCTCTCCCCCATCTTAACTCTTCATAATTTTTGAAGAAGTGCAGGGATATCATTTTGAGGTATTTGGGACTGAGTCAACAAATGCATCCCAAAATAAGACTTTCAAAATGAGACTCTAATTAAGAATCTTCTAACTATGGATTCTAACGCCATAAGTCTTGTATTGAACTACAAACGGTTGATGCTCATTTGAATTGCATTCCAAGAAAAAATGATCCCATGAATTGCGGAGATATCACATCTCTCACTGTAAAAGTTTAAGAGAGATGAGCCCTAAAAAAGTGGGGCTTAAATCAATAGTGAAATATTGAAATTCTTTGTTACTTCCCACAAAACAAGGGACCATACTAAACAAAAAGAACAGCACCGTCAACAACAAACCTGCTGGAATGTCAGTGATAGTGGGAGGAACAGCTTCCTTAGAGATGATGATTGTTTGCTAAGACAAGGCGAGTGAGGCAGTTACTGAAACATGTCTACAACTCCTTTGCACTTCTCCATGAAGCAGTGCTGGCCTTACTCACTGGTTTCTAGTGAATAGAATGTGGTGGACCTGCTGTGTGACTTCTGTGTCTGGTGACACAGCTCCCATCTCACTCTCTCGGGAAGTTCACCCTGAGACCTGGCCACCCTGTTGTGAAGGATGAAGCAGCCCAGGCCGCATAGTCAGTCCTTGTCTTGGTGGCAGCTGAGTCTGCCCCAGCTAATGTCCCAGCCAAAAGCCTGCTGCCACTGACAAACAGGTGAATGAATAGCCTTTACATGAGTCTAGTTCCCAGCTTCAAGTCACCCCAGCTGATGGCAAGTGGAAAAGAATTGAGCTGGCCTCACTGCAGATTTGCGAGCAAAGTAAATGCTGTTTTAAGACACAGGCTTTAGGGGTGGCTTATTAAGCATCAATAAATAACTGGCACAGATACTGATATTAAAAATGGAGTGCTGACACACATGTGGGGGAGTGCCTTTGAACAGGAGGTAGGTGGATCCAGAGATAATGCATAGAGGTGTGACAATGAAAACCAAAAGGGCCTCCAAGAAACAGTGAGTGGAGGCCTCATAGCCCTGAGGCGGCTGACAGCAAGCGCTTCTGGACAAGTGAGCAAAATGACACTGAAACAAGGATGACGGGATTCTCCCTAGGAAGCCCTGAAAGTGAAATGCACTAGAAAGATGAGCTAAAGGAAGACTATTAAATGGCAGAGAACCAGAACTTACCAGGTTCCAATATCCATTTCCCATTCAGAGCTTCTCCCACATGTCCAATGGTCAAATAATGCTAAAATACACACATGGCTTCTGGGTAACATCAAATCCAGGGTGTTCCAGGAAAGCATGGTCTAAGGATGAAGCCAAGACTTATAAAACCCTTAAGACCTCAGAAAGACTTATGTGGTGCCTCAGATGCCTTTAAGGATTTCCAGAATGTGAGCGTTTTCAAGGCACTGTCCTACAACACCTCCAGGAAGCCCAAGCTGAAGAGCTTACCTTAAAACAATGTGTGAGGGCGGCTTTTCTAACAGTATGAATGCAAATAAAATTCACAGGAAACTCAAAGCTTCTAAGAGAACTGTAGTAGCAAAACCCCTGCTTGCTCACTTGGACTAAAGGAGAACAAGACAGTGCACAATAAAAAGAGGCCTGTGGGCCTTAGACCTTCTACAGGGAGGAGGCGGGCTGAGAGAAGAGCTGTCAGCACAGGTCAGCTCTTATGAAAAGGGCTCAGGGAGAAGAGCCAAGGGCCCTGGAGAAGCAGTCCATGGTTAGGACAAGTCTTCCTCTCCTCAGTGAGGAAATAGAGAACATTATGAAATCGCTTTAAATCTCAGTAGTAAAACCAATGCAGTGTCCTTCAGCACCATTTACATACAATGTCCTTCTACCTTCCCTCAAGCTTGTTCGTAAGGGAAGGTAAGACCGACTCATCTTCATGTCACACCACAATGTTTCTCCATGAAAACAAATAGGCTTTACATTTTTGAGATTTCAAATTGAGACATTTCCAAAGAGGAGAGGGGACAAGCCAGCTGTGACCCTTCTCCTCCCTGGGCAGTGAAACCTGCCGGTGAGTCTCTGAATTATGAGTTAATCACATGAAGTAGATGCCAAGGCAGCAGGTCTGTTACAGGGTTTAATGGAAATGAAGCGAAGCGGGAGGCGCTGGGTTAGAGACTAAAGGTTGGAGTGGAGAGTAAAAGGAATGGGCGTTATGTTTCTGAGCCTACTTTCCCCTCCTGTCAGAGTCAGCAAACACAAGCTGGCCACGGGCTTTATCAGGAAGCAAAATATCTCCACAAAAGGAGCATTAAAAACATTCCACTACACTGACTTTTTATTATTACATAAAACAGCTGGTAATATGCAAGATGAGTGGGAAAGAGCACTCATAAAATTTGATTTGGGCCTAGCAGAAGGACAGACTTATCAATCAATGAATTAGAAGGGAGGATCCAAAAATTAACCCTCACATTATGGCCAAGTGCTTTTTGATGAGGGAGCCAAACAGTTAAATCAGACATGAATAGTCTTTTTTAACAAATTGTGCTGGGACAACTGGATATGCACATGCAAAAGAGTAAAATTAGATCTGTACCTCCTACCATACATAAAAATTAACTCAAAATGTAAAAGCTAAAACTATAAAACTCTTAGAAGAAAACATAGGTGTATGTCTTCGTGACAGGATTTGGGTATTTTTTTTAGATGTGAAACCAAAAGACAAAATTAGACTAACTGGACTTGGTCAAAATCAAAAACTTCTGTGCTTTAAAAGGCACCATCAAGAAAGTGAAAAGGGGAGCTACTGAATGGAAGAAATATTTGAAAATCCTTTATCTAATAAGGGATTTGTATCTAGGATATATACAGAACTCTTACAATTCAATAATAAAAAGACAATCCAATTAAAAATGGGTGAAGGGATTGAAGACACAGGTTTTCCAAGAAGATACACAGATGGATACTCAGCATGGGAAAAGATGGTGGACATCACTAGTCATTAGAAAGTCGCAAATCAAAACCACAATAAGATGCCACTTCACACCCACCAGGATGGCTACAGTCAAAAGACAGCCAATGGCAAGTGTTGGCAAGAATGCAGAGAAACAGGAACCCTCATACATTGTGAATGAAGATGCAAAATGGTGTAAGCACTTTGGAAAAAAGTCTGGCAGTTTCTCAAAAGTTAAATATATGATCCAGCAGTCCCATTTATAAATATATTCCCAAAAGAATGAAAACTTGGATATGAATGCTCATAGCAGCATTATTAACAAAACCAAAAAGTGGAAACAACCCTAAAGGTCCATCAAATGATGAACAGATAAAAAAATGTAGTTGCTCCATGCACTGAAATGTTATTCAGCAATAAACAGAAATGCAGTACTGGTGATACATGTCGCAAAATAGATGTTCCTTGAAAACATCATGCTAAATATAAAGGGCAGTCACAGAGGACCACATATTGTGTGATTCCACTGATATGAAATGTGCAGAAAGACAAAACTGGAGAGGCTGAGCGGACAGTAGTGGTTCCTAGGGCTAGGAAGGGTGGGGAAGTGGAAACGGGCACAGGGTGGTTGCTAAAGGGCACAGGGTTACTTTTTAGGGTGATGCAAATGTTCTAAAATGGATTGTGATGATGACTGTATAACTCTTGGAATATAGGAAAAACCACTGAATTGTACACTTTAAATGAGTGAACTGCATGGTATGTTCATTATATCTCAATAAAGTTGTTGCCAAAAAAGATTTTAATTTGGTGCCTGGGGTCCAGTAATGGTATGCTTCTTGCCAGGGTTCAAGGCACAGAAGAATTAACAGTGTGCCCTTTTTATAGAAAAGTGATAAAGAAAAAAGGCTGTCTTGTTCACTGATACCAAGTCTATACAATTAATAGAAAAATCTGTATTTCACTGCTCAAAGAATTGAATGATATGTATTTCCCCCAAGTGGGTGATTTTGGGGTCCCAAAACTAATTTACAATTACCTTCTGTTTTAACATATTAGTCTGAATTTCCATTTCAATTAGACTTGATTTTAAATCTTCAGGAAAATTAACCTGTTCATTTTCATGTTCATTTAACTTCCTTTGTGTAATGTTTAAGAGTTCTTTAAATCTGCAGAAATGTACAAAATGAGTAAGTTCAATTCTTTAAGAGTAAATATTTGATAATTATTTGAACAGATACTATGTTCTATCATAAAAAATAAATAAATCTATAAATTATGATCCTCTCATTTGTACCAATCTAATATTGTTTGAAAGCATACTATCTAAATTATAAATGTAAGGTGAAAAAAATTTACCGCATATGTGATACAGAGTTAATATTGAAACTATGCAGAGTTCTTATAATTAAGTTATTATTAATATTCATGTTAGTATGTCAATATAAAACATGAACCTATTATTAAATATCAACTATAAACCAGAGATCAGTATCCAAAGTGAAGAAGAAAAGCATAATTACAAGTGAATGTTTTGAAGAGACACAAAAATACCTTTTGGTACCTCCTGACGACAGTCTACAAGAAGAAAGGTCCCAACAAAAACATCAAGGAGCTCATTCGAAATAGAAAGAGAAGCAGGAGAGAAACATCTTTGAAGTCTGACTTGAAGGCAGAATTAGAAAGGGGCAGGGCTTTAGAAGAAGGGAAGTCAGAGAGAGCATGTGTAGCAGTCTCTTCGAGGCAGTTTAAGAAGATATCTTTGCTCGCACAACGTTAACAAAATGAAAGGGATACAAAGCAGTGTAGAGAAAGACAGTGAAATGAGGGGAAAACACCGGTGAGGATCAGAGAACAAACTTAAGTGCTTGGTAAATAAACAGAAAGGAAGCCATGTGGGGATTCCCAGACACTGGGGAAAATCCCATTATTTTTCACTAGTGGTAAAAACACGATTATACAACTTCTTTAAGTCATACAGACATTTTTGTATGTGTGATATATTTTATAACTAAAAAAGGAGACAGAAACATAAGCCAAATCAAGAGAATTTTTGATGTTGTTAAACAATGACACAGGGAGGCTTTTAGATATTAAACTATTTGAATGCTGAAGGGAAGCACACTCACGACTGAAAGTAGGAAAGGTCACCAGAGAGCAAAGACATCTTGCAGAAGTAAAAATTCAAGGTAGACATGAAAAGTGCAGTCGACAGGATATGCAAAATGCATCCTCATTGTTGTTTTAGGAACCACTAAAGAGTAAGTAGAGCCCAGCCGGGCGTGGCTCAGGGGTTGAGCATCGACCTAGGATCCAGAAGATCGGGGTTCGATTCCCAGTCAGGGCACATGCCCGGGTTGCGGGCTCGATCCCCAGTCAGGGGCGTGCAGGAGGCAGCGGACCAATGACTCTCTCATCATTGACGTTTCTGTCTCTCTCTCCGCATCCCTTCCTCTCTCTGAAATCAATAAACATGTATTTAAAGAAAAAAAAAGTATAGCATTTCGGCCCTCAAAGCAGTTTCAGATTGTGCTGTGAGTTTCTCAAGTAAATTTTTAAATAGGATAATTTGTTTAATTATGAAAATTACACATAGGAAATAAATTTCAATTTTGGTTTTAATAAAGTAAGTGGCAGTTAAATCTTAACTGAAGGTGGAAATGGTCTGAAATATTAAAACCTTACCTAGTGAGCTCTTTCTCCAGTTCACCCATCTTCTTTAATCCTTCATGCAGGCAAGACTGCAGGAAGAATTTTAACTCAGCCCATTCCCTTATCTGTTTCTTTTCATGCTGAATCTGTGAAAAACACTTTTAAAGTGAATTATTTTTAAAAATCTAAACACTCACTCTTCTTTCTTAAAAATATGATTTCTCATGAGTTCATGAATAATGTGTAGACAGGTTTATAAAACGTAGTAGACAGGTTAATAAAATCTAGTTTATAAACCTGGTGCTCATAAAGACAGATTTGAAAAATAATAACCTCTTACAGCAGCTTAAATTGACTTTACAGTTTCACCATTTTTTGTCTGGAATTTAAATTGCCAAAATTTGCTAAAACAGAGGTTTTGACATATGAAATACTAAGTCTTTAAAAAAACCCAAAACTTTAAGAGAATGGCTATATTGACATTTTAGTTTCTAAAACTGTCCTAGAAACATTTTCATTAATAATTCAACATATTCCAGGTTTTATTAAATCGAATCTTACTAAGATAATCTTTGAAAAATTCCCATGCAAATCTGACTTTAGGATGAGATGCTCTCGTTCTCTGTAAGCTTCTGCTTTAAGTTTCAATCTCTCCTTCTCTGTTAAACACTTTCTCTTTAAACAAAGTTTGTCTTCTCTATATTGAATAAAATCATAGCTTTTACTTGATCCTTGTAGCTTTTCCCATCATCCTGCTCCCCACTTCCACTCAACGCTAGCATCTTTAACGCGGGCTCACCCCCAGGCTCCTGCTCTCCCCACTCCTCTCCTTTCACAGGAGAATCCACTCCAGCCCTGTAACTGCCCCAAGCACTTCCTGAGGCTCCTTTAGGCCCTGTGCTGCTTTACTTCCCACAGCTACTGGGAACAAGGGCCACACCCCACCCTCTGGGCCTCCAACCCCAATTCCTTTCTACGTGATGGACAGTCCTCGACTCTTTCTATTCCTTTTTAATTTATTTTTACTCTTTATTTATTTTTTGTTTGTTTGGAACAAAGTGGTAGCACGTTTATTTGTCTTCACCCTGTTGAATGCCATGAGCTAGAGCTACACTGAAGTTGAGGGGAGATGTAACAAGTTTAAGAAACTCAATACCTGGGTTTATAATTCAATGGTCTTTGTTTATAGCAACACATTAAACTAAAGATATGGGCTAGAGACTGTATACTTAGCACATGAAAATAAGTATATAATCAATACAACAGAAATTATGAGGAATTCCTAAGAGACAGAAAGCTGACAGGCTCAAAGCTGATAGGCTCGAATCGCAGACACATGCCCAAGAGGAGGGCTCTGAAGGAGGAACTGGGGGAGCTCAGTCAAGCAGCGGATAGACAGTGCTCACCTAAGACAATCTGTTTTTATTTAACCTTTTTTTATAGAAAATTTCTAACACAAACAAAAGAAGATAGAATATTATATTTACCCTCCAGAGGTTCATCACCCAGCTTCACACTTTTCTTTTTTATTACTTTTTATTCTTTTTCTACCTCACTTTTTTTCCTTTCCATCACCACGTATCCCATCTATGCCCCCTTCCACCTCCCCCAATCCCCTCACAGCCCTGCAGTCACCACCCTGTTGTCCGTGTCCATGAGTTTTCTCTAGCTTTTTTCTTTTTCGCTCCATCCCTACACCCCCTTCCGACACCACCAACACCATCAGCAGACAAGTACCATATGATTTCACTCATAGCTGGAATTTAATGAACTGAACTACCAAGCAAAACAGAGACAGACTTATAGATAGAGAGCAGTCTATTCCTTTCCTAAAATTCAGAGTTCCTTAAATCTCAACACTTCAGACCAGATTCCCTCAACATTTCCAGCCCTGACCCCTTTGCTGAGCTCATCTGTACTTCTCTTCCTCCCTTCTAGCTCCTCATGGACAATACCCTGAACCACACACTCATAAACCATGATGTGATAGGTCACCTATGTAGATAGCTAATCTTGTACGTTTTATGTTGATTCTTATTGGTGTTACTTTGAGTGTGCTAGTGTTCTGTTCTGATCTTGGAGACACCTTAGTTAACCAGCATTCTCTGTCTTGTTTTTTCTCTTATAATGCAAATGTTTTCATGAGCATCAGATTATGAATTATTTGCCTTTAAAAAATAATAATAATTTCCTATTCCACAGAGACCTGGCCTAGGGAAGTCTTCTAATGTTCCTTTCACATGCATACTCAACTATATGGTTTGAAGCCTTGAGAAATCTAGAGCTATCTTCTTGCCAATTCAGACTCTTCACCTCAACACTGTGTTGATCAAATATCTGGGTTTGAATCCCAAGTCCATCGGTGATATAAAGTATTTAATTTTATTCTAACAATAGTTAAGCTCAAATATTTCCAACTTATATGATTATATCATATAATATATATTTATATCATATAATATATGTCACAGACAAATTCATACTTAGAAAGACAAGATTATCTCTCATGAGAAAAATTAAAACAATGTAAAATTAAGGGATAAATTCTCTTGTACAGAAGAGATGACAAGTGCTTAAAAGAATGAGGTCAGTGAGAGTTTGAACAGTCAGAGATCACTTCATGGACAAGGAGAGATTGGGAGCCAGGTCCAGATAGATGTAGGAATAGGCAAGAGGAACAGAAACTGAAAAGTCAGAATGGACAGCATGAGTAACAGCAGAAAGATGCTGAAATCAGCCCAGTTATCTCAGAGGATAAAGTCCAATGGCAAGGAAATAAAAACATATGTTCACACAATGACTTATACACTAATCTTCACAGTAGAATTATTAACAGCCAAAAAGTGAAAACAACACAAAGTGCCTTCAACTGATGAATGGATAAATGGTTGAGCCACACAATGAAGTATTGTTCAGCAATAAAAAGAAATAAAATATTGATATGTGCTATAATGTGGGTGAACCTTTAAATCATTACATGAAGTGAAAGAAGCCCATCACAAAGGATTGCAACTTGTGTGCTTGCATATATATGAAATATCCAGAATAGACAAATCAACAGAGAAAAAGTAGCCTGGTGGTAGCCTGGTGCAGGGTGAGATGGGAAGCTGGTAGTGACAGCTAAGAGATGTGGAGTTTGTTTTTGGAGTGATAAAAATATTCTATAATTGATTGAGATGATAGATGCACAACTCTCTGAATATGTTTAAAAGTATTGATTTGTACCATTTAAATGGGCAAATTATATGATATGTAAATTATTTCAATATAGCTTTTGTCAAAAAAAAAAATCCAATGGTTGATCTAGATTTAATTTTCTTAATTGTCTGATTATTTCCATGCTTTAATAATATTCTGAGAGGAAATGAAGGATATGCCTACTTCAACCAATTTGTATAATGACCTTCCCGTACAAGTTATTTCAAAATCTGTAAAATAAATACAGATTCTATATCTATTCACCAAAGTGAAGGTAAGAACTAAAACAATTTTCTGGAATATCCCATTAAGCATTATCCTTTGATTTTTATCTGGCTGCCTCATCATGATAATGGAGATATCACTAAAAATATTGTTTAGTAGAAAGAAAAAAAAAGCCTCTTGACTTCTATGAAGAACACTGCATAATTCTCAACTTTCCTAAGGGTAAATATTATAGGAAAAAACACAAAACAGAAATGGCAGGATAAAAGCCAGAGTTTAAGAAATAAGTGCACTATAAAGATAATAAAATGATAAGAAATTAATTACAATAAAAATAGAAAAGAAAGCTGACCATGAAAAGTAGTACCCTAAAACACTCTATATTGTTTAACCAGCTGTAGATGAACTGATAACATGTTAAATTTCGTACATACTTGACTTCTGCTTTCATCTAATTCTTGCTTTAACTTCTTTTTCTCGTCTTCTAAATTCATACGAGAGGGTGATTCAACCTTCTGTGAAGCCTCTAACGTAGATAGCTTATTTTTGGTATCAGCCAGTTCTTGTTGAAGTTGTCTCACAATTGCCTAGTAAGATATTTCCATTACTGGTTTTAGAAATCACATTTTAATTAAAGTATGTTAATAATTATAACTTCACATACAGGATAGGGCTAAAGGTTACAGCTGTGAGTACATGAAACACAGTTTACTTTTGTATTGTTATTTACTAATTACTGCATTACTCTCCATACGAACAACTGTAAACCTACTTTTGCCCACCCTGGATGTACTTAGAGTCACATATTATTAACATAATATGTAACTGGGAAATATCACCACATACATCAATTCGCCTTCTTTTCCTCATAATGGACAGATTCCTGTTTGCTTAATCAGGTTACAGACACAGAAATGTAATCCTCCTGCCTAATCAGTATTAGGTTACTTAGACAGCTGATTCAGCCCCTCTCTCAAGCCCTGACCCTCTTCATGAATCTCAAAGCTTTACAATCTACTAACGTCCCAAAGAGAAATGGGTATGTAGGCGGATCAAGTGGTAGTAAGTTCAACATTGTGGAACATTTTTCTCTTTTTATTTTATTTTTTTAACCAGAGGCTTCAATGAACTTCAGAGCTCCTCACACATTCAATCCCTTGCTCAAATTCTTCCAATAGATTCCCATCATAATAGAAAGTGAAGTCATTCCAATGGCCTTCGAGGCCCTAGGTAACCCGGCCTTGCCCTCTCTCCCTGCTACACATAAATCCTGCCACCTGTCACTAGTCTGAAATGGAGATCCAATGCCAAATTAAGAAATCACAGAGAGTTACAACTCTCTCTGTATTGGACAAACTTATCTCTAAATGATAGTAATTAGGCCTTGCCATGAGAAACACGATCCAATCACTTGTAAAAATATTCAAAGAAAATTATAAATAGTAGTGGAAAGTATAAATTTGCTAAAACTCATCACATTTGTCCCAAATTACGATTTAATGAAAAGTAGATGCCTTTAAAAGAGCTGAGGGGTCTCATGAATATATTACTTGAGACTGAAATATTTCCAAATTTAATTCAAATTCAAAATAACATTATACCAACTAAAATGTACAAGAAGCCACTGAAGGAAAGGTACTATGAGATACAGAATCTGCACTTCAGTTCATCTGGAAAATCTGAAATAGTGTCAAGATAATCCACTTAATTGAATCTTAATTTCAAAATACTCATTTTAGGTATGAACATTTCCATTTATCTGCTTCCTAAAGGTATTAAGATGTGGTGACAGAAAGATTAAAATTATTATTATATCAGTATAAGACTAAACTTTAATATCAATCTATATCTATTAACAATCTATGGCTTAACCTCTTAAAATTTCATAGGCAACACAAAGTCTTTACTCAAAACAAAGCACCTCTCAGACCTAATGTTCAGTTGCTGGATACAATGTCTTTTAAGCTGATGGAGCAAACACATTTATAATCTATATATTTTTAATATTCAACTAGATTCACATTTAACCATCATCAAATATTACTCTCAATTTTCTTTTAGGAAATTGGAAAACTATTTATCTGTCTGGATACTTACATGTCTTTCTGCTCTATCATTTTCATACTTATATATTCTTTCTTTTAAATGATGCCATTCATTGGTTAACTCCTTCTTTCGGTCCTGTTCAGCATGAAATATTTTTCTCATCTCCTGAAGCTGATCTAGGATATTAACAACTGTCTTTTCTTCACTGTCAGCTTTGCTGTGAGCATCACCCAGCTGCTGTCGAAGCAACATATTTTCACTTTGTAGTTGACATAACTTCTCCCTTAAGGATTCCTGCTCTGCAGTGTATTTATTCACTTTACATTGTTCACTTTGATACACGTGTTCAGTTTCTGTCTTTTGGTCCTTTGTTTTGCTTAGGTCTCTTTCTGCGCCTTCTAAAATCAAGGTCCTTTCTCTGGGAGCATCCCTTGTGTGATGAAGCTCAGTTTCTAGGCTACTGAACTTACTTTCAGCTTTAGAAAGTTGTTGAGAAAGAATCTCATTGCTTTTGTTAAGGTCAGACATGTCAAAATTCATTTTGTCCTGGAAACAAAACCATTCATCTCTTATTCTCTGGAAAGCAAGTTGTAGGTCTTTCTTTGATGTCTGACACTGTTCACGATGCTGTAGAGCAGTAGCCAGTCTAGGTCGGTATGATTCAACTTCTGCTTCCAGTCTTTCTCTGTTTTGTTTTTCATTCTCCAGTTCAGAGTTGAGCATTGCATTCTGAGCTGTCAGAGCCTCAAGCTGTCCATTATATTGAAATATTGTTTTTGTTAATGTTTCCTCATTCAGTTTTATTGTCTTCTGAAGATGGTCATTCTTTTCTTTGGCAATTGCAATGTTTTTCAAACATTTCTTTTCCATTTTCTGGTTCTGATTTTTTACTGCACATGTTTCCATTCTTAATGCAGCAATTTCATCCTGCAACTTGTGACTTTCAGGCAACAGGCTTTCTTCTTTTTCATACCTATCAGAAACCTAAATAAAACAAAGGAGACTTGTAGCTAACACTCATTGAGATGACACATCATGATAACCTCTGAAATTAAAGAATAACCTATACATTTATATAAAATATGCCTGCAATAAGTGAATATCCCTCTGGAAAAAAAATAGAGTTGGATCCAACCTCTAACTTTATTTTTTATTTTTTTTTAAATATATCTTTATTGATTTCAGAGAGAGGAAAAGAAAAGGAGAGAGAGAGACAGAAACATCAATGATGACAGAGTCATTGATCAAGCCGACAACTGGGCATGTGCCCTGACAGGGAATTGAACCATGATCTCCTGGATCCCAGGTCCACGCTCAACGTCTGAGCCATGCCCGGCCAGGCCCAACCTCTAACTTTAGACAAGCATAAATACTCCAAAGTTCAAAAATTTAATAAGATGATGAATTTTTTAAAGTGAAAAAGAAATCACAAGAGAATTTTTAAGACTCTCAGAATTGGAAAGGGCTTTGTCTGAGCCACCACAGAATGAGAATGTATTATATAAAAGATTAATAACTCTACACTTAAAATTTGAGTTTACAGTCTGAACATATGGCTACCCCACAGTAAGAGTGTTCATCCTGCATATATTAAGATAAACTAAATTTCCTAAAATTCCCCCCCCCCCCAAGAATATCCCATAGATATTCTACTTTTCTAGTACTTTCAAAGTCAGCTATAAAAACTACCTCTACTAATAACTGATAACCTAGGCTTTGTCCTAAGCACTTCGGCATCCATCAGTGAACCCATTCAGTTATCACAATCTAGAATGGAGAGGTGAAAAAGATAAGCAAGTTCAGGTTCTTCCCCAGGTGTGCAGACTCCACAGTTTGTGCTCTGGCACTGCCCACAGTTCTTCTGTAGTGTGAATACAGAAACACAAAAAAAGCCGCATCTATCAAAGTACAAATGGTGAATAGGATAAAATTTATAGAGCTCTTCTTAGAAAAGTATGAAAGTTTTTGTTGTTACAATAACTTTTATTTCTTGTTCATGATGTTTAAAGTAGTAATAAATGTAAAATGGGGGGAAGTACACTGAACTACTTTACTAGGAATAAAATACTTACTAATAAATTATCAGGTGAACTTCTACCTCTGTTTCTCAAAGCCTGGAGCTCTGCTTTCGACGTGTCCATGTTAAGCCTTTGTACATCTTGCTGTAATGCTTCATTTACACATCCTGTAGGTGTTCCAACACTATAGGGGTCAGAGGAACTCCATTCTTTTATTTCAGATTCCATGCTTTTATAGTTACTAGCACTGCAATGATCTGCATATAATGGCTTCTGCAAGAAGTATTGATTTGGCTTTGTTTCCTTATAAGTATTTGTAGCAGCATAAGTATTGTGCTTTTTTATTTGAATCATGTGTGTTTTTTCACTGTGGCTGGCATTCCGCAAATCAAGATGACTTTTTAGACCACTAGGCTGAGGAGTATGTCTGACTCCTAATTTCCTATTAGTGGTATTTGGGTTCATATTTTTTGTCATCTGCATATCAAACTCTTGGTCTTCTTTCACTTTGGATGTAACTACTAGGTTCCTTACTTTGATATTTTCTGTATCACTACAAAAACGCTCTTCATTTTTGTTTAAAACATGTTCAGTGTCAGGTTTGTGATCATTTTCAGAGTGTAATTCCTTTTTGCTTAAACAAAGCTCAGAAGATGATGACCAGGGAGAGTCCTCTGGGGGCCCAAGGCGTGAATGAGATAGAAACACATTTTTGAGGGTGGGTTCTCCCCCAGGAAATGTCTGGAATACTTCAGAGACAGGCATTCCAAATGCATCTTTTCCCCCACAATCAAGTACTTTATTTGTCAGATTAGAAGGCATTTGTTTTACACTTGCTCCTTTTCTAGAGTTATGGAGGGGCCCTTCCTCAGGACACTCACTAGTGTCTTTTTCACAAAATTCATGACGCTTCTGCTTTAACTCGTCACTGGTAAGTTGTAAATTCTTCCTCTGTTTGAATTTTCCATGTTTAACCCACATTTCCTCATCCTTTTGCACAGAAGGATGTCCTGAATATGCAAATGTATACTCTCTGTCACATGCCCTATTTATTTCTGAGTCTTGAGACATTTTTTCCAGATGCAAAGTTGGAAGGTGAATTTGCTTGCTTTGGTTTTCTGCTGTCTTTGCTGCAGGAGCACACACTTTTGAAATAACTTCACCCTTAAGTAATCAAGTATGGACAAAGGAAAATTAGAATATAATTAAAATTTAACTTTTAGAATTCTTAATCTATAGTTAGCTACTCCCAAATCACTGGATTTTAACTGAGAAGTAAAACATTTACTGGCCTTGGTCTAAATTAAAAGAAAAACATGAACCCTCAAAGTTAATTTTGTCACAATTCATTAGATGTTAAATCTATCAAAAATAAATTAGTAGCTGAATTTTAATGTTAAAAGGCTTCCTCACTTAAAATATTTCACCTCCCCATAGCCTCAACAGTGAGCCCCTGCACCACATTTCAGAATTTTATTAGAGCTGATCTAAGATGGAGCCAAAGAAGCTGAGAGTTACACTCACCTCCTCCCTGGACTGAACTGGAATTACTACTAAGGTACATAACTACCAACCTGAATAAGCAACTGAAGACTAGCTGAACATGACTCTTGTAACCAAGAACTACAGAAGAACCCTCAGCTAGACTGGTAGGAAGGGCAGAGATTCAAAAAGTGCTGGCCCCGCACCCACTTGTGGTGGTTGAGAATGCTGAGGGGTATCTCAGCTGCAAAGTTCCCCCCTGAGGAGCATGGGGTCTCAACCCACACTGGGGTCCCCAGCCTTGGGCACCAGAGGTGGGAAGAGGAGCCCACATAATATCTGGCTCTGAAAATCAGCAAGGATTCTGTCCTCCAGGAAAAAATGGGAGTCTGCTGGAAGGACAGGAGCCCTCTTAAAGGGCCAGCATACAAGTCTTATTCCAAACACTCACTCTGGGACTATGAAGAAAGGGTGTCTCAGAGTGGAATGGAATCATGCAAGGAGAAACTATTTTGAATGTCACTGGGAAGAGAGCTGAAGGTATGACCTCTGGGTCCCTTCCCTGTGCTGAGCCTCTCTCCCACAGTGCTCACAGATGCCATCATTCCTGGGTCAAGCACTCTCTTCATTGCAGCATGAACCTGGGGAATCTATTAGCCCCACTATCCTGACTCCCTGTTCTCTACCCTATGGAGCAACACACTACAAAGGAGTCAGCTGCCTGGGCCTATTGTGTAAACTTCATGGAGGTCTCTTGAGGTGGTCTGGTGGACTGAAGGGGTGTCAGAGACTAAGTTGTGTGACTTTGGGGTGGGGGCCATTTTTAAAAATCCCTCGCACGTCTAACTAAGGCCACCATTCCAATGAAGAGCCCTCCATTCACACAGCCAAATCTTGGCCTTCTGGGGCCTGATGAATTCTCCTGGCTTTTACTCTAATGATTCCCTGAGGCCCCACCCAACCCAATCACAAAGGTCCACGGATGCCCCGTGGGTGGTAGCTGGCATTGGTGTATCCTGGAACTTTTGCTAAGTAGCCTAACACCCAGTAATGAAGCTGACTTTGAATCTGTATCAATCTGGTGAACACCACTCTCACCTACCTGATGACTCACTTACCTCATGCAACTCACATACCAACAGGAGCTCTTTCAGTGACTGACCCCAACAGAAAGCTGGTAGGCAGAGGTGGATCTCAGGGTGACGGGCTTTTTTGCTCACCTGCCCCATGGGCTTGGTGCTGGTGGAAGGAGGCATTGGTGTGCAGCTTAGCCCCTCCTAGGCACACCCAGGCACAGCAGAGGCAGTCACAAATGCTGATTGCTTTGTAACTCCACACACGTAGCCCAAGGGAAATCATGGGCAGAACCTGACTTGCACCAGAGTCCCTCCCAAGAGGGCCAAGTACCAATACATGAGGTGGGGAGCTTCAGAGCATGATCCAATTAGCTCCATGATAGCCACACCCAAAGATTTCTGCAAGCACCAGACCATGCTGGCGTGAATTACTCAACATGGCATCAGCTTTTACACGGCAACACAGTACATACTGTGGTCAGCCAGCCTGAGAATCAACCCCATCCATGAACAGGCCATTAACAATCAAGACTCTACAAAAGGAGGGCTCACATAACACACACAAGTGACTTTCCTGGAGCACCTAGCTCAGGTGATCAGAAAGATTGTGCCACTGAGCCTCACAAGACACCTAATACATAAGGGTATTATACCAAGACTGGGGGACATAGCAGATTTACCCAATACACAGAAACAAATATGGAGAGGCAGCCAAAATGGGGAAACAAAGAAACATGCCCTAAATGAAAGAAAAATCCACCAAAAAAGAACTAAATGAAATGGAAGCAAGATATGCACCAGATACAGGGTTCAAGAACATAGTTACAAAGATACTCAAGGAACACAGTGAGAACTTCAATAAAGAAATAGCAAGTATAGCCTGGCCAGTGTGGTTCAGAGGTTGAGCATCGACCTATGGTCCAGGAGATTGTGGTTCAATTCCCAGTCAGGGCACATGCCCAGCTTTTGAGTTTGATCCTCAGTGGGGGTCATGCAGGAGGCAGCAGATCAATGATTCTCTCATCATTGATTTTTCTCTCTCTCTTCATCTCTCTGAAATAGAGACATGTTTAAAAAAGAGAGATAGCAAGTATAAAAAAGGACAAAGACATCATGTAAAAGAAGCAGTCAGAAATGAAGAATACACTAGAAGGAATTAACAGCAGATTAGATGAAAAATGAAACAGAATCATTGATTTAGAAGACAAGGTAGCAGGAAACACCCAATTAGAGCAGCAAAATAAATAAATAAATAAATAAATAAATAAATAAATAAATAAATAAATAAATAAATTTTTAATGAGGCTAGTTTAACAGACTTCTGGGACAACACAAACATAGCAATATCCACATTATGGGGGTGACAGAAGGACAAGAGAGAGAGCAAACAATTGAGACCCTATATGAATAAATAATGACTGAAAACTTTCCTGACCTGGTGAGGAAGAAAGACACACAAGTGCAGGATTCAAAGAGAGTCCCAAGCAAGATGGACACAAAAAGGCTCACACTAAGACACTTCAAAATTAAAATGGCTAAGTTTAAAGACAAAGAGACAATCTTCAAAGCAGCAAGAGGAAAACAGATAGCTACCTACAAGGAAGCCCACATAGGACTGTCTGATGCTTTCTCCACAGAAACATTTCAGGTTGGTAGGTATTGGCACAAAATATTCAAAGTAATGAAAAACAAGAACCTACAACTAAGACTACTCTACCCAGCAAGGCTATCATTTGAAATTGAAGGAGAAAAAAAAAAGCTTCCCAGGTAAGCTAAAGGAGTTCATCACCAACAAACCAGTATTAGAGGAAATATTAAAGGGACTTTTATACAAAGAATATGAAAAACAGAGGGGACATAATTATACAGAATAAAATAGGAATAAGGGTGTACCTATCCATAATCACTTTACATGTAAATGGTTTCAATGCTCCAATCAAAAGACATGGAGTAGATGAATGCATAAGAAAAGATCCTTCCCGGCTGGGCTTGGCTCAGCGGCTGAGCATCAACCTAGGATCCAGGAGATCACTGTTCAATTCCTGGTCAGGGCACATGCCCAGGTTGTGGGCTCAATCTCCAGTCAGGGCTGTGCAGGAGGCAGCCATTCAATGACTCTCTAATCATTGATGTTTCTATCTTTCTGTCTCCCTCTCCCTTCCTCTCTGAAATCAATAAAGATATCTTATAAAAATAGAAAAATGATCCCTACCTTTGCTGTCTACAATACACCCACCTCAGGGAAAGATACACACACACTGAAAATAAAGGGATGGAAACAGATATTTCCTGAAAATGCAAACAAAAAGGGCCCTGGCCAAGTAGCTCAGTTGGCCGTCCTGATACGCCAAGTGTGTGGGTTCAATCTCTCATCAGGGCCCATACAAGAAGCAACCAATGAATGCATAAATGAGTGGAACAACAAATCAATGTTTCTCTTTCTCCCTCTCTCTCTCTCTCAAGTCAATAAATTAAAACATTAATTTAAAAAAATTTCAAATGCAAACAAAAAAAGCTAGGATAGCAATACTTATATTAGACAAAATAGAATTTAAAACTAAGGCTACAAGAGACAAAGAAGTTCATGACATAATGATAATGGGATCAATCCAATAAGAAGAAATAACCCTTATAAACATATATGCACCCACCATAGGAGCACCTAAATATATAAAGCAAATATTGATAGAATCATAGTTGGGGAGTTTAATACCCCATTGACATCAACAGTGAGATCTTCAAAAAAAAAAAAAAAAAAAAAAAAAAAAAATATATATATATATATATATATATAACAATAAAAACCACAGGGTATACATTTTATTCAAGTGCACATAAAACATTTTCCAGGATAGATCACATGTTAGACCATAAAACAAGCCTTAATAAATTTGAAAAGATTGAAATCATTTTACACATCTTCTCCAACCACAATGGTATGAAACTAGAAATCAATGGCAAACAAAACAAAAACAAAACACCACACAAACACAAAAAGGCTAAATAACATGTTACTAAACAGTGACTGGGTTAACAATGAGATCAAGGACGAAATCAAAAGATACCTTGAGACAAATTAAATGGTAACAGACCACCCAAAATCTATGGGACACAGTGAAAGCAGTCCTAAGAGGGAAGTTCATAGCAATACAGGTTTACCTCAAGAAACAAGAAACCTCAAATTAACAATGTAAACTTTCACCGGAAGACATGTTTTAAATGAGCCCATCAGATTGTTTTAAAATGTGTGACGTGGCCTTAATTTGTTCGACTGATTGATTGTTGTTATGACAGTATTCTATCTTTAGTGAGTCAAGTTCACCAAACATAAAATTAACAATTTTAAAGTGAAAAATGTAGTAGCATTGGGTACATTTAGGATGTTGTAAAATGATCACCTCTGTCTAGTTTCCAAACTTTTCATCAGTCCACAAGGAAACCCCATTCCCATGAAACAATAGCTCCCCATCCCCCCTATTGCTGTCTCTGGCAACCACTTGTCTGATTTCTGTCTCCACAGATTCACTTATTGTAGAAATTGCATGTAAAAGGAATCACGCAATAAAACAAATTTTTTTCTTTGGCTAGTGTGGCTTGGTTAGTTGGACCATCATCCCAAGCACCAAAGGTCATGGGTTCCATTCGCAGTCAGGGCACATACCCAGGTTGCCAGTTCAATCCCAGTTGAGGCACACTTGGGTGAGAGCCTCTTGATTTTTCTTTCTAACCCTTCCTCTTGCTCTAAAATCAATTAAAAATATATATATATCCTTGGTTGAGGATTTAAAAATAAAAAGCCTAATTTTCTGTTTCAAACCTAAAGGTAGTCCACTATAAAATTTTAAGAGTAAGTGCCACGCAAAATTAAATTGGGGGCAGGAAAATTCATTTCACAAGAGAGCACATTACCTTGAAATCTTCATGGTGGGATATAGGCCATGAAGCATTAATGCCAGTTTTGCTGGAAAGTCTTTACAGTAAAATATACAAACAAACAAAAAGAGTGAGTTCATTTTTTTTTTAAATATCAACAAAAATTTTAAGCGAAAAAGCAGCTATCTATGTATCAAATGGAGATTCTTGATATAATTAACATGGGGCCTCTGTTTTAAAAAAGCTTTTAGTTATCTATTTCTGCTGCCACCTCTCCCAACCTATGAACTATTTAATGAAGACACACTCTGCTTGAGATTAATTTGTTTTTACCACTTAATGGCTAACACAAATTTGTTACCTGAACTGGAACAAATCTGATGACTTAAACCAAGGTAGAAAGATACACTGTCCCTTCCCCATCATCTGTCCCTGCTTCAAAGACTAATCTACATCAGTAAAAAATGGCACTCTTGATTCTTGAGCATGGAAACCATTTATTGAGGAGAACCCATTCCTTCCTTTTACCCTAAAACTGTACAGGAAGTTCCCTGAAATGGTTAAAAGTTAAATGTCCAAATATCAATGAACAAATTTATGTGTTCTCAGCCTTCCCACTCCCAGATCACCCTTCTGCAGGCTCAATGACAGTCTTCAACCTTTAAATCTTCAACCTATGAAGGCACAGACTCCTGATACAAGGCTGGGCTCCAATTACCAAGAAGAGGAGCTCTCTATTTCCCTGCTCCTGGAAAACAAACTAAATGGAGTCTCAGTGATTCACTCATAACATAGGCATGTTATCAACTATCCAACCTCATTACTGATTTGACAGCTAGTCCTGCCCCTGCCCAACCCTCCATGTACATGGGAAGCACATCAGCTCATTGGGAAAAGAGGTAGAGGTGAGAAGACACCTGCCTTGGGCCATAGATCTATGTTGTTCAGCAATCTCCAGTTCCCTAAGACTCAATGGGACCTAAGCCCCACTCTGTAAGTCAGAGTTCTGGTAGATAATACCACAGTCTTGCTTGTGATCAAAAGAATCTTTCCAGTGGCTCAAAGTATTTTAATATCTTTCTGTAATTGTCCTAGTTCCTCCAATTAAACAAACAAAAGAGCAGCAACCTCATCAGGATTCTCCTCAGCCCCTTCCTTTAATGTGCCTTTCTAGACAACTCCCAACATCCTGGGGCTTCCGTCTTATAATTTATCATTAACTTGTCATAAACCCCCATATTCTCATCTCTTTTCTAAAACTCTAATTCCTATCCCAACCCAGTGTTGTTCATCTTGAAACTTGGGATTCCTCTGCTAATTCCACTCTTAACCTCTATCCAGTGAGTTCACTAGACACATTCCCCATATTTCTATTATTAAAACACTCACCTACAGGATGATAAAGAAGGAAGATTATAACACTTAGAAACCTGAATTTACATTTCATTTCCACCACTTACTATGTTCCAAATAGTCACTTTAATCTCTTTGAGTTTCAAATTCTCCATGTGAACAACCACTTGACCAGGTTATGTAACACAGGTTGAAGTGCTAGAAGGTGTTCTCATTAATTAATTGCTAAAATTCCTTAAATTCCTGAAATTCTATGTGCCTTTGATTCTGTCTATAGAAAAATGGAGAACACTACCACTGGCAGAAGTGGAAAAAAATAACATAATGAAAGAAACACCAAAAATAGAGAAGAAAGTAAAAAAAATCTAGAAAAGTCATGGAAGAGGAAAAAAAGACTCTAAGAATAAAAGAAAAAACTTAATACAACTAGGCAAAGGTGCTAGCTTGAGGGGAAAACCAGACTGGGAAGTCAGTAAATAGAGTAGTCAATTAGAAATATCCTCTAAATAGATGTTGAATTTAATTAACATAACATGGTCTACACATAGATATTTGTTACTTACAGATAAGGAATTCATTTCAAGAAGAAGAGATATCATTATACCTAGAAACACTTGCCTGATTAGGCCTTGCTTGGATTAAACCTTTGGTTCTGTGGCCATAGCTAACTGTGAAGTGCCCTAAAGCCTTTAATGGGAAAACGAGGTACTAGTTACCCCTGCAGCTGACAAGTGTAGTAAGACAAATGCTTGGACTAACTGGGCCTCTTAGGAAAACTCTAAATCAGAGTTAACACACAATTAGATTTGACTTTCTGAGTTGATATGATTTGTATCCCTATCTCGATGCCAGTGCTATACAGGGACTTAACAGTGTATGTTGAAGGACCACAGAATAGATTTGGGAGCCAAGTAGGTTGACAGTCAAGTCATGGGTCAGTAGTTGGAGTCATTTGTCAATTAATCAACCTCCCTGAATCACAGTTGCCTAATTAATAAAAAGTAAGCTATAATAGCATAGCTACTTTGCAAAGCTATTGTGATGTAGCACATGTTAATTACATAAAATTGGGCCTACCTCACAGTAGAACACTCTAGAAATGCATTTCTTAGTTAACATAATTTTAAAAATCCTACCTCCTTAAAGAGTCTTCTTCAGAGCTCTCATCCCCTATTAAAGTAATAGTAAAATACACTTTAAAGCAACAATAGAAAAATACAGGACTTTAAAAGTACCAGACTAATGCTTTGTTAGGAAGGGTTCCTTTGGGACCACACCTGAAGACTATACTAGAGTGAATATTAATGATATAATGGATAGGCCATTAATAGATTAAGAACATTTACTTTCCCTTTTTAAATATATCAAATGCAAGAGAAAAGAAAAGAGTGGGCTCCATCAAAATGTGATACCTACATATGGACTGCTATTTACAATGAACATAACCCTACCCAAACCCCATCAGGCTGACAGAAAACGGTATCGTTAGGAGAAGCAGTATCATAAATGAACAATATCAAACTTAAATAGCATGAGTTTTCTGGACTCCTGCCGAGAAGAGCAGTTAGAAGAGGGTGTACTTATTTTGCTGTAACACAATTACCACTTCTCCAGCTCTTCAGTGAAGACTAGCTGGTTTAGGATGAAACGCTCTATCACAAGGAAATCTGGTCACTAGGCACTGCACTTGGCAGCACAGCAAAACAAAGGGAACAGACCCTTTCTCTTCCTATACCCAACTGCGAGATAAGTAAGAAAGACTTTGATTCCAGTAGTATAAAGTATAACCCTTGAGACTGTCTCCTTCCATTGCTAGAGTCTATCTGGACCCACCACATAGAGCAGCGTGGTTCAAACAGTTAGTGCCCTGCAGCAGTGCATGAGGTCATTTTTCTCAACCCTCCCCATTAGTGGCAAATGCCTACAGAAATCATGCTTTTTTGGCTTGTGTGGCATATGTCATCAGATCCTATGCTGATGAACAAGAACAAACCACAAAGGACAAAGAACATCTTGGGTAACTACATTCAAGTACCTTAGGATTTTAATTTTTTAAACATTCAAAAAGATACCCACTATATGACTCCAACTATTCAACAGTCAGGAAAAGGCAAAACTATGGAGACAGTAAAGAGAGCAGTGGGTTCCAGAGCTTATGGAGCAGAGAGGGATGAAGAAGCAGAGCACAGAGGACTTTTAAGGCAGTGGAACGGTTCTCTATGATACCTAATGGTCCACACATATCATCATACATTTGTCAAAACCCACTGAATGTACAACACCAAGAGTGAACCTTAATGTAAACTATGGACTTTGGTTGATAATGATGAGTCAGTGCAGGTACATCCGTTGTAATAAATGCACCTCTCTGGTGCAGGGTGTCAAAACTGAGGGAGGCTGTGTGTATGGGGAGGTGGGGTTTATGGGAACTCTTGTACTTCCCACTCAATTTTGCTGTGAATCTAAAAATGTTTTAAAAAATAATGCTTACTAATTATTTTTTTTAAAATATCTGCTGAACCTGCTATTAACATAGAGCAACATATTGACGCTATTTTCAAGACACAGGCAGCTTCAAAATTAAGATAAAGATCCAGTGAGGAAACAAGATGGAATCATAGGTAACAGCTGTACCCGCCGCCTCCCGCAACCACATCAAAATTACAACTAAAATACAGAACCACCATCACTCAGAACCTCCTGAAATCTGGCTGAACAGGAGCCCTACAAGGAGGGAACTGAAGGAGAACCGAGACTGGCAGGAAGGGCGGAGAGGTGGGCAGATTGGGGCTGAATCACCGAGAGGTGATTACCTGGTGGGGCTCGGTAACCTGGGAGGGACATCTTGGTGGTGGAGGTTTCCCAGAGCAGCGACGGGTCCCAGCCTCATATCAGGCCCCCAGCCCAGGGCGCCAGGAATGGGAAGAGAAGTCCCCGCAACTTCGGGCTGTGAAGCCAGCGGGGACTGTGGCCGAGGGATGCTGAGGCTGCGGGAGTCCCAAGCACCTCTTCTTAAGGGGCCTCACTCAGACTCGGTCCCTCTGAGCCCCAGCTCTGGGCAGCAACTTGAAAGGATCTGGGACATTTGGGGAGGAACTAACTTGCCTGAAATCAGGGTGAGAGGTGGAGGGGCAGCTTTCTCCCAGGGAGAAGAGCTAGCAGAGGCCATTGCTCCTTTGTCCAGCCCTCCCTCCACAGAGCCAGCAGGCAGGCGCCATATTTGAATCTCCACCAACTGACTCCGACCTTTGGCCTCGCCCTGGTGATTCCGGGAGACCCGCCCCTCCCAACTTGCCAGCTCATCAGAACCGTTTCCAGTGGCTTTTCTATGCAAGTGGCCTCTTGAATCACTTGTTTAGGACTTTCCTAAAATCTCTCAAACAAGCAGCAGCATGCCCCATATGTCTTATAAGTGGCCACAGGCCTGGCACTAGTGGCAGACTGCATAGCTTGGCCTCTCCTGGACACCTCCAAGCCCAGCACAAGTAGCGGCCAACTACGGTTTGCTGTGTAGCTCATGCTGGGTGACCCTGGGCATGGCACTGGCAGAGGCTGACTTTGCACCTCCCAGGAGGCCCCAGAAACAGTGCACCTGTGGTCAGACTTGACCATGCTGGATTACAACCCTACTACATCCACAAGTGACACACTCAAGGGGCACAATTGGTGCACACCAAAGCTCCACTGAAGTAAACCCTGCTCCATGGGGGTGTCTCCAGCACACTAGCTCTTTGGCTGTAGTTGCTGCTGGCCCTCATAGCCAATTGGCCTGGGGGTCAATTCCTTCCAGTGATGCCAACAGCAACCAAGGCTCAACTACAACAAATCAGAACACACAGCCCACACAGGGGAGCATCTAGAAGGCCCAGCTCAGGTGACTGGAAAGGCTGAGCCACTGGACCCTACAGGACACCTACTACACAAAGCCACTCTACAAATTCCAGGAGACACAGCAGCTCTACCTAATACATAGAAACAAACACTTGGAAACAGCCAAAATGTGGAGGCAAAGAAACATGTCACAAAGGAAAGAACAAAAGAAATCTCCAGAAAAGGAGCTAAATGAAAGAGAACCAAGCAAGTTAACAGATACAGAGTTCAGAATCTTGTTTTTAAGGATGCTCATGGATATTAGTAAGAGTATTATGAAAACAAGTGAGACCATCAATGACATAACAATTTGAAATGAAGGTTACATGAACTGAAATGAAGAATAATTTACAGGGAATCAACAGTAGAGTAGAGGACACTGAGAATCAAATCAGCAATTTAGAACATGAGGAAACAAAGAGCACTCAACCAGATGAGAAAAAAGAAAAAAGAATCCAGAAATATGAAGATAGTGTAAGGAGCCTCTGGGACAACTTCAAGAGGCCCAACATTTGTATTATTGGGGTGCCAGAAGGGGGAGAAAGAGACCCAGAAATTGAAAACCTATTTGAAAAACTAATTACAGAAAACTTCCAGTACCTGGGGAAAGAAATAGACTTACAAGTCCAGTAAGCACAGAGGATCCCAAACAAGAGGAAGCCAAAGAGGCCCACAGCAAGACACATCATAATTAAACTGCCAAAGGTTAAAGACAAAGAGAGAATCTTAAAAGCAGCAAGGGAAAAACAGTTAGTTATCTACAAAGGAGCACCCATACAACTGTCAGTTGATTTCTCAACAGAAACTTTGCAGGCCAGAAGGGAGTGGCAAGAAATATTCAAAATGATGAAAAACAAGGAACTACAACCAAGATTGCTCTCTCTAGCAAAGCTATCATTTAGAATTGAAGGTCAGGCTTCTGAATAGACACTTCTCCAAAGAGGACTTACAGATGGGCAAGAGACATATGAAAAAATGCTCAAAGTCACTAATCATCAGAGAGATGCAAATTAAAACCACAATGAGATATCACTTCACACCTGTCAGAATGGATACCATCAATAAGTCAACAAATGACAAGTGCTGGCAAGGGTGTGGAGAAAGGGAACCCAAGTGCACTGCTGGTGGGAATGCAGACTGGTGCAGCCACTTGGGAAACAGTATAGAGTTTCCTCAAAAGGTTAAATACTGGATTGCCTTGTGACCCAGCAATCCTACTTCTGGGTATATATCCTAGAAATACTAATCAGGGAGAATATATGTATTTCTAAGATTTCATCTGTTACAACTCTTGAAAACCTCTCCAATCTCTTCCTTCTTCCCCATTCCTCTCTCCTACCATAGTGCTACATTTGCCTCCCCTGCCTTGGGTCTCTGCCCTTCTCAAGTTCTCCTGCCCACTAATCTCTAGAATCTCTGATTTAAGAGCTCTCGTACTTTCTCAACACAGTTAGTTGCCTTCTCAGTCTTCTCTTCAGTTCATAGAAAGCCCCTATCTTTCCTCCTATTGCAAATGGCTGACAAAAAAAAAAAAAAAAAAAAAGAATTGAAGGTCAGATAAAGAGCTTCACAGATAAGAAAAAACTAAAGAAGTTCATCACCACCAGACCAGAACTACAGGAAATGTTGAAGGGTCTTCTTTAAGAAAAAGCTAATGGACAAAAGAATCTGACAAACTAAATAGATCCAGAGACACTGACACATGCAAAAGATGATCATATTTCAGAGGAAAGAGGGAAGGGGGATGGAGTGTGGGAAGAGATTCACCAAAGAAGTTATATGTATATATGCATAACCCATGGACACAGTCAATAACGGGGTAAAGTCCTGGGGAGGGGGTGGGAGTGAGGTGGAGGGGATCAATTCAGGGGGGAAATGGGACACCCGTAATACTTTCAACAATAAAGACAAATTAAAATAAATAAATATATAATAGAAAGATCCAAGTATCAGAATATGGATATTATCTCCTCAATTGAATGAAGCAGATGAAAAGATATGAACAAGCAAATGACTTGAATTGTATACTAGGTAAGGTGAGATAAACACTGATAAATATGATTGACTATCTTCTTTATAATTATAAACAGGGAATAAGTGCAATATAAATCAAAACTAAAACATCCTTATAATTACAAGACAATTTTTATTCTAATTTTGAATCAGAAATCATCATGCTGATTTTATCTAAAAATGATCTTGAAACATTATTTGAATAAAAAAAAAAAAGACTATAAATGCCTAATATTGCCCAAGTCATTTATATACAAATAACTGTTAAATACTCACCAAGAGTAACAAAAGTGACTGGCATTGCTAATAATTTTGCATGATGCAACTGAAACCACTACAATGTTATATAATCATATTACATGCTTTTAAAATGAAATTTTAAGTCAATCCCAGAAATACAGTCAGGGCTACAATGGCTGTGCAGAAAAATATTACATAGCAAGCCTAAAACAGGGATCCATAGTAAGTTTTACTCAAATGGCTAACTCTGGGTTGGTGCCAGATATTTTGAATCAGGGGAGGGTTTACACAATTTCTTAACAGGTTAGGAGGGGTTCACTGTAACTCAACACTTTGTACAACCAATGGGATTCATTCTGAACACTTGCTTTCCATCTGGCCATCTAGAATTTTGGCATACATTATGGGGAAGATGCTTATGTGACTAGGGTGCCATAAAGCCCTTGGCACTGAGTCTAAAGGGGCTTTGGGACTGGTAGATGGCATTTCACATGTCTTGTCAGAATTTGACAGGGGAATACATGAGCACATCTTGGGAACTCCACAGGGAGAGAGCTCTTCCAAGGTTGTGCCTGGAGTCCTCCACACTTTGTAACACACATATTTTCTACTTCCTGATTGTCCTATGATCTTTTCACTCTAGAAAATCATAGGTTGGAGTAAAACTACATGTTGAGTCCTCTGAATTTTCCTAGTGAGTTAGCCCACCTGGTGTGTGTTCAGGAGCCCCTAACAGAATGGCATTATGTGGCATTTTTATGCTGCCGGATGGTGTGCTCCACATGATTAGAGGCAGAGGGTGATTTCGAGCATACCTCTCTTGGAGCTGGGTCTTCTTACTGCTTCTTCTGTAGATTGCAGTAGATCTATTTTAATAGAGGAAAACAAGATAAATGAAATGATGATGTCAGAAAACAATCTGAAACAAAAAACAAGACAATTTACTCAAAATAGAAAATGCAGAATCCTAATGATAGAGAGCCTGCTCTACTGTGTGTAAGTGCCTATAAATGAAATGAACCATCACACTGGCCATTTTCTCTAAGGACACTTTAATTCCTTTTTACAATAGTTCGGAATGAAACAAGCAACTATGGTAGTGAAAGAAAAACAATAATTCTCTAAAGATAGTACAATAGTGTACTAGTGATTATAGAGTTCTATTTCTTTGTTTCTAAACTTTTTCTTAATATCTTATGACACTAAAAGCATGGATCTCCTGTGAAAGGTAGTTGTTGAAAGGACAAGGTAAAAAATCAAAGAAACTGTATCCAAAATGTAGGCTGAGTTACCCATGGATATCCCAACAAACTCAACATGTATGTGGAAAAACTGGTCTTTCCTGTTGAGCTGTTGCTCTCCCCTGTTCATCTAATAAAGTCCTATTCTCCACCTTCAGTGCACACTGGAGACCTATGAATGAACCACCTGAAATTTGTCTCCCTCTACTAACTTTTTACGCTTAATCGTCATGAAACCTGTGAACTGAACCTCTTTTTATTCTCTGCTTCATTTTGCTCCTGTCAACTGCCCAAGTTAAATAATTGGCATTCACAGGAGCAAAAATTACACCATTGTTATTCCTTCATAAATTAAAATTTTTAAGCAGAACAAACAAGAAAGACATTAGGTTAGAAAAACACAATCAACTTAAATGGAATAAATTGACCTTCCTGACTTGATTTTACCATGGATAGGTGAAAGCTTCATCATGGCCTGATGCTATTCCAAGGAGGCAAAGATTCCTTTGTCTTTGACTCCCTTTATGTGGTTTCCATCAATCTGTCCTCTACATGAGTGCTCTGCAAACTAGGGCCCATGGGGTCTAATACAACCTATCATTTGGTTTTGTACATAAACTCTTGCTGGAACACAGTCCTGCCATCTCAAGGATATATTGTC
Source organism: Miniopterus natalensis (assembly GCF_054644295.1). NCBI lineage: Eukaryota > Metazoa > Chordata > Mammalia > Chiroptera > Miniopteridae > Miniopterus > Miniopterus natalensis. The sequence goes on from NC_142081.1 coordinate 113,390,313, forward strand.
TGTGACTGCTCTCACACTGCAATGGCAGACATTAGGCGATATGACAGACCACATGACCTAAAATCAGCTCCTTTAGAGAAAAAGTTTCCTGATCCCCCCTTCATATCAAAACCAGAGTGCCCTCAACAAATGTAATCTTATGACACATCTGCTCAGTTCTCTCCAATGAATCCCTGCAGTAAATATTGCTGACTCCCTACCTTAGTCTTCCTTCTTGCTGGACACCCCCAGCTGTATTTGGATATTTACTGTCATGATACACAAATAAGGTGCTATCTGCCCAGCTCCAAAAAGAGAAATGATTATACTAAGCTAATCACAGTACCTAGGTTACCACTAAGTGGTTTAGGAGTGAGCATGTGATGTAGCCCAAGCCTATAAATTGTTCATGGAAGTCAAATGCAAGCTCCTCAGTTTTCCTCATATTTAAAAGAAACATATAGCTCAGCATCACCAATCAGGGAAATTCAAACGAAAGGCATAATGCAGTACCACCTCATGCCTCTCAGAATAGCTGTCCTCAGGATATAAATAAATAAATTACTAGTGTTGGTCACAATGTGGAGAAAAGGGAAAGCCTACCGCTCTGCTTTTGGGATTGTAAATTGTTACAGTCACTATGAAAAACAGCATGGAGGTGACTCAGAGAATTAGAAATAAAACTGCCATTCCACTTCTGGGCATTTCTTCAACAAAAGCAGGAACACAGATTTGAACAGATATCTCTACCCCTATGCTCACTGCAACATTATTTACAACAACTAAGATATGGAAGCAATGGGTGTCCTTCGATAGGTATACAAAGAAGATGTAGCAACTATATGGTATATAATCAAACATCACTCAAACTTGAAAAAAAGGAAATGTTGCCTTTTACAACAATATGAAAGGACCAAGAGGCTGTTATGCTAAGTGAAATAAGACAAAGACAAATATAGTATGTCTCACTTACATTTGGAATCTAAAACAACAAAACAAATCAGAAACATATCCCATAGCTACATGGAACAAACTCATGGTTGCCAGACATTAGTGAGGTGAGGACACGCATGATATAGAACATGATTAACAAGTGAACCTTCCACTTATCACATATGTGAGCCGCCCCGATATACTGTACAGCACAGGAAACATGTCAGTATTATGATAACTTTGCACAGACATAGAGGGTGACTAGAGTTAGCGTGGTGATCACATCCTAAAGTATGTAAATGCCTAACCACCATGCTGTATGCTTGAAAGTCATATATTGTGTGCCAACTATGCTTTTAACAAGATATTTCAAAGGAAAGGAGAAAGGCATAAGGAAAAGCAATCTTTCCAGTGTATAAAGATACACTGTCTTTTGAGAATATGATGCCATGGAGCCATCGCTAAGCAGCTGCCTAGGAAAGGACACATTAACACTGACAACCATGCAGCTGAAAGAGGACAACTAGGATCCCGATGACATCATGGAAAACCAAAACAATCCTGCTTACTATTGTTTTGGCCACACTTAATTAGGCCACCTGTCCTCTGAAGCTAAGTGCATTCTATGTGACCGACAGCCCAAGGCCTACAGGGTAAGATCTCTTCCTTTCTGGTGCAGGAGACTTTCACAAGCTTGCCTTCGCTAGGTAGTCACCTCATTCCCAACCATTCCCACAGGACACGCTGTGCACCAGCAGAACTGAACTGCGCATTCATGCCGCAAAGTTCTCCTGTACATCTGAGCCCTTGCCCTGCTGTGCGCGCTGCCAAACGGGTCCTCTCCATAGATGTTCCTCCTGCTAAACATCACCCTTCTGCCCCTTTACCTGGCAGACTTCTTCAGGCTCTGCATGTTTACTTTACATCCCACCTGCAGTTTTTATATTTTAATTATAAATCTTCTTTTGAATTGATTTGTGAGAGAGACAGGAAGGGAGAAACAGAGAGAGAGAGAAACAGTGACTTCTTGTTCCACTTCCTTATGCATTCCTTGGTTGATTCTGGTATGTGCCCTGACCAGGGACAAAAACTCACAACTTTGGCACTTGGGGACAACGCTCTAACTAACTGACCTACCTGGCCAAGGCCTCACCCATATTTTTGACACTCTAATTCTCATCTTGGATTTAAAGTGTCTGGCACATACTACACACCAATGAAAAGAATAAATAATGACAAGGGTAAGCTCCTAGTGCGCTCTGGCACCTAGTACGCACTGAAAAAAGCATAGGAAATAATAAAAATGACAATGATAATAACAAGCTCTTGGAGGGCAGGGACTGGGTTATTAAATGTTTGAATTCTGCAACATCAGCATAACACCTAGTACCTAAAAGACACCTGAGAGTTAAATACCAAACCATTAAGAGAAGTAATAAATAACTGATTTTTGAGATTTTCTTTGAAAATTCTGTTTCGGAAAAACACACAGAAATAAACCAGGCAAAGCTAGCTCTCTGATATTATGAGCATCTTCAAGGTCAAGCCTCTGTTTCATCTTTATGTTTCCTATAATTTGCAAAAACAGCCTACACAAGTTCTTGTTGAAGGTCTACTAAGTCCAAGGTGTACTCAAGCATTTCACATGGCAGGCACAATGAACTCAGTGCCACAGTTGGCAGTACACTGGCATTTTTGTTATTGTGAAACATTTCTCTACTCCTATTATAATTTGTTAAGTCTGAGTTGAGCTATTGGAATATTTACAGCGATTATCTTTTCAGCAATGACATTAGAGCCTCTGGTCTCAGAAAATTACAGTTTCATGACAACTATTCAACAAGCAGAAGGATCGCCTTGTTCTAATGAAGTCAACATGCCTCATTCTGTTTTGACTTCTGAGGAATGAAGTTGATCATAGTGAGATCTTTTTGGTATAATATGTAAAATAACCTCTGCTTCTCAACTGGCATTGCCTCTGACTTCTGTACTCTGGTAGATATGTTTAAAAACCAATCTCATTGGGATCCTTCCCACTGGCTAAGACTTGTCCTTTTTATCCTTAACCATTGGCTTTTGGTTCCAGGGAAGTATTGTTCACTTCCTAGATTAGTGACTTTTCAGTGAGACAAAGCAGTATGTAATAACAAGTATTCATTTACTTAGTGTAATCCATTTGCTATAAAAACTAAACAAAATGTCCATTTTTGTCACACTGTGATTATACAGGAAAGGACCTATGTCTTAACTCAAAATCCTTTTACTTTTTTAAATAAACCTATCATATGGAATATTAGAAGTCCTGACTAAATAAATGAACTTCTCCAAAATATTGCTCCGGATATTAAATCACCTACAATTAACTGTTTAAATAATACTGAATACTACTCTATTAAGGAAGAAATTAAGAAAAACTATAGGAACCTGAACAGCATTATCCAGGACTTTAAACAACTATTGGGATTCAATCTGGACACTTGCTTTCCATCTGGACATCTAGAATTTTGTCACACACTATGGGGAAGATGCCGATGTGACTAGGGTGCCATAACACTCTTGGCACTGAGTCTGACGGGACTCTAGGACTGGTAGATGGCATTTCACATGTGTTGTCAGAATTTGACTGTGGAACACTCGAGCACGCTCTGGTAACTCTAGAGGGAGGAGGCTATTGTAAGCTTGTGCCTGGTGTTGTCCACACTTTGTCACACGCACCTTTTCTCCTTGCTGATTTTCCTTTGACACTTCCACTCTAGTAAATCACAGGAAGGAGTAAAATTATATGTTGAGTCCTATGAATTTTTCCAGTGAATAAACCCACCTAGGTGTGGGTTCAGGAATGCCTAACAAAATGGCATTATGTGGCATTTTTTTGATGTGGAATGCTATGTTCCACAGGATTAGAAGCAGAGGGTGATTTCAAGCATACCTCTCTTGTAATTGCTTCTTCCTGATGCTTCTGCTGAAGATTGCTGTAGATCTGTTTGAACAAAGGTACGAAAAGATAAATGAAATGATGACAGAAAACAATGTGAAAGAAAAAAACAAGGCAAATTACTCAAAATAGAAAAGGCAGAATCCTAATGATAGACAATATGCTCTACTGTATGAAAGTGCCTATAAAGGAAATGAAACATCACACTGGAAATTTTCTCCAACCAAGCAGGGTTTCATTCCTCTTACAATAGGTATGAATCAATCAAGTAACTGAGGTAGAGAGAGAAAAACAATAATTATCAAAGATAGTACAATAGGGTTCTATTGATTACAGACTTCTATTGGTTTGTTTCTAACATCTTTCTTAATATCTCATGACACTAAAAACATGACTCTCCTATGAAAGGTGGTTGTTGATAGGACAAGGTAAAAAGTCAAAGAAACTGTATCCAAAATGTAGGATGAGTTACCCATGGATATTCCAACAAACTCAACATGTGTGGGGAAAAACTGGTCTTTCCTGTTGAACTGTTTCTCTTCCCTGTTCATGTGATAAAGTCCTATTCTCCATGTCAAATTCACATGCCAGTGCAGAAGCTCAAGAAATTTGAATGAACCAGCTTAGATTTCTCTCCCTCTGCTAACTTTTAAGCTTAATCGTCATGAAATCCTGTGAACTAGACCTCTTTTCTTTCTCTGCTTTATTTTGCTACTGTCAGCTGCCCAAGTCAAATGAATGGCTTTTACAGGGGCAAAAATTATACTATTATTATTCCTTCATAAATTAAAAATTTTTAAGCAGAACAAATGAGAAAGACATACACTTAGAAAAACACAATCATCTTAAATGGAATAAATTTACCCTCCTGACTTGATTTCAGCATGGATGGGTGAAAGCTTCATCATGGTCTGAAGCTAGTCCAAGGAGGGAAAGCTTCCTTTGTCTTCCACTCCCTTTATGTGGTTTCCTTCAATCTGTCCTCTACATGAGTGCTCTGCAAACTAGGGACTATGGGGAATAATACAACCTGTAATCTGGTTTTGTACATAAAGTCTAACTAGAACACAGTCCTGCTTTTTCCTTGACATATTGTCTGTGACTGCTCTCACACTACAATGGCAGACTTGAGGACATATGACAGGTGACATGACCTAAAATCAGCCTCTTTACATAAAAAGTGTCCTGATCACCCGTTCATGTCAAAACCAGAGTTCCCGCAACAAATGTATTCTTATGACACATCTGCTCAGTCTGCTCCAATGAATCCCTGTAGTAAATATTGCTGAATCCCTCCCTTAGTCTTCCTTCTTGCTGGACACCCCCAGCTGTATGTGGACATTTACTGTCCTGATACACAAATAAGGTGGTATCTGCCCAGCTCTGAAAACAGAAATAATTATACTAAGCTAATCACAGTACCTAGGTTACCACTAAGTGGTTTAGGAGTGAGCATGTGAGATAGCCCAAGCCTATAAAATGTTAGCAGAAGTCAACTGCAAGCCCCTCAGTTTTCCTCGTATTTAAAAGAAACATATAGCTCAGCATCACCAATGAGGGAAATGCAAATGAAAGCCATAATGCAGGACGACCTCACTCCTCTCAGAATAGCTGTCCTCAAGATATAAATAAATAAATAACTAGTGTTGGCCACAATGTGGAGAAAAGAGAAACCCTCCCACTCCACTCATGGGATTATAAATTGGTACACTCAATATGAAAACAGCATGGAGATGCCTCAGATAATTAGAAATAAAACTGCCATTCCACTTCTGGGCATTTCTTCAACAAAAGCAGGAACACAGATTTGAAATGATATCTGCACCCCTATATGCAGTGCAACATTATTTCCAATAGCTCAGATATGAAAGCAATGTAGGTGTCCTTCGATAGGTAAAAAGAAGATTTAACAATATATGGTATGTAATGATATATCAGCCAGATATGAAAAAAGGGAAATCTTGCCATTTACGACAACATGAAAGGACCAAGAAGCTGTTATGCTAAGTGAAAGAAGACAAAGACAAATATAGTATGTCTCACTTACATGTGGAAGCTAAAACAAACAAAACAAACAAAACAGAAAAACAGCCCATAGCTACAGGGAATAAACTCATGGTTGCCAAAGGCTAGTGAGTTGAGGAGACACATGAAAAAGAAGAAGATGAATAAGAAGTGAACCTTGCAGTGATATCATATGCGAGCACTCCGGATGCAGTGTCCAGCACAGGGAATGTGTCAGTATCGTAGTAACTTTGCACAGACATAGAGGGTGACTAGACTTAGCGTGGTCATCACATCCTAAAGTATGTCAATGTCAAACCACCATGCTGTACACCTGAAGGTCGTATACTGTGTGCCAACTATGCTTTTCACAAGAAATTTCAAAAGAAAGGAGAAAGGCATAAGGAAAAGCAGGCCTTCAAGCCTCTACACACTGTCATGTGAGAATACGACGCCTCGGAGCCCTCGCTACCTAGCTGGCCAGGAAAGGACACATTAACACTGACAACCATGCACCTGAAAAGGGACAACTGGGATCCTGATGACATCACCGAAAACCAAAACAATCTGGGTTCCTATTGTTTTGGCCACAGTTAATTAGGCCACCTGTCCTCTGAAGCTAAGACCATTCTATGTGACCGACAGCCCAAGGCCTACAGGGTAAGATCTCTTCCTTTCTGGTGCAGGAGACTTTCATAAGCTTGCCTTTGCTAGATATTAACCTCATTCCCAACCATTCCCACAGGACACATTGTGCACCATCAAAACTGAACTGGGCATTCATGCCCCAAAGGTCTCTTGTACATCTGAGCCCTTGTGCTGCTGTTCCCACCGCCAAAGGGAATGTTCCTCCAGCTAAACATCACTCTTCTGCCCCTTTACCTGGCAAATTTCTTCACCTTTTGCATGCTTACATTACATCCCACCTACACTTTTTATGTTCTAATTATAAATCTTCTTTTGAATTGATTTGTGAGAGAGACAGGAAGGGAGAAAGAGTGAGAGAGAAACAGTGACTTCTTGTTCCACTTCCTGATGCATTCCTTGGTTGATTCTGGTATGTGCCCTGACCAGGGACCAAACCCACAACTTTGGCATTTGGGGAAAATGCTTTAACCAACTGACCTACCTGGCCAAGGCCTCAACCACATTTTTCAAACTCTAGTTCTTATCATGGCTTTAAAGTGTCTGGCACATACTACACACCAATGAAAAGAATAAATATTGACAAGGGTAAGCTGCTAGTGTGCCCTGGCACTTAGTATGCCTTGAGTAAACCATAGGAAATAATAAAAATGAGAATGATAATAACAAGCTCTTGGAGGGCAGGGACAGAGTTTTTTAAATGTTTGAATTCTGCAACATCAGCATAACACCTAGCACTTAAATGACACCTGAGAGTTAAATAGCAAACCATTAAGCGGATGGATAATTAACTGAATTTTTAAATTTTCTTTGAAAATTCTGTTTCGAAAAACACACAGAAATGAACCAGGCACAGCTCTCTGATAATATTAGCACCTTCAAGGTCAAACCTCTATTTCCTCTTTATGTTTTCTATAATCTGTAAAAGCAACCTACACAAGCTCTGGTTGAAGCTCTACTAAGTCCAAGGTGTCCTCATGCATTTCACGTGGCAGGCACAATGAACTCAGTGCCACAGCTGGGTAGCACACTGGCATTCTTCTATTTGTGAAACATTTCTCTGCTTTTATTAGAATTTGTTAAGTTGGAGTTGAGCTATTTGAATATTTATTACGATTTTCTTTTGAACAATGGCATTAGAGCCTCTTGTTCTCAGAAAATTACAGTTTCATGACAATTATTCAACAAGGAGAAGGATTGCCTTGTTCTAATGAAGTCAACATGCCTCATTTTGTTTTGACTTCTGAGGAATGAAGTTGATCATAGTGAGACCTTGTTGGTATAATATCTAAAACTCTCTCTGCTTCTCCACTGGCATTGCCTCTCTGACTTCTGTACTCTGGTAGATGTGTTTAAAACCCAATCATTGGGATCCTTGCCCTCTGGCTAAGTGTTGTAGATTTTATCGTTAACCATTGGCTTTTAGTTCTAGGGAAGTATTGTTCACTTCCTAGATTAGTGACTTTTTAGTGAGACAAAGCAGTATGTAATAACAAGTATTCATTTACTTAGTGTAATCTATTTGGTATAAAAACTAAACAACATGTCCGTTGTTAACACGTTCAGCTTGTTACACTGTGATTATACAAGAAAGGACCTATGTCTTAACTCAAAAATCCTTTTACTTTCTTATATAAACCTATCATATGGGATATTAGAAGTTGTGACTAAACAAATCAACTTCTTCTCCAACAATATTGCTCCGGATTTTAAATCACCCACAATTAGCAGTTTAAATAATACTGAATACTGGTCTATTAAGGAAGAAATTAAGAAAAACTATAAGAATCCAACCAGCTTGATCCAGGACTTCAAATAACTGATGGGATTCATTCTGGACACTTGCTTTCCTTCTGGGAATCTAGAATTTTGTCACACCCTATGGGGAACATGCCTATGTGACTAGGGTTCCATATCACCCTTGGCACTGAGTCTAATGGGACTCTGGGACTGGTAGATGGCATTTCACATGTGTTGTCAGAATTTGACAGTGGAATACTCGAGCACGTTCTGGTAACTCCACAGGGAGACAACTGTTGCAAGCTTGTGCCTGCTGTCGTCCACACTTTGTCACACGCACCTTTTCTCCTTGCTGATTGTCCTATGATACTTCTAGTCTCTTCAATCACGGGTAGGAGTAAATTATATGTTGAATCCTCTGAATTTTTCTAATGAATAAGCCCATGTAGGTGTGGGATCCGCTAACAGAATGCCATTATGTGGCGTTTTATGATGCGGAATTGTATGTTCTACATGACTAGAGGCAGAGTGTGATTTCAAGCATACCTCTCTTGGAATTGCTTCTTCTTGATGCTTCTTCTGAAGATTCCTGCAGATCTGTTTGAATAAACATACGAACAGATAAATGAAACTATGATGTCAGAAAACAATGTGAAAAAAAAAACAACAAGGCCATTTACTCAAAAAATAAAATGAACAATCCTAATGATAGATAATATGCTCTACTGTATGAAAGTGCCTATAAAGGAAATAAAACATCACACTGGCAATTTTCTCCAACTAAGCAGGGTTTCATTCCTTTGTACAATAGTTATGAATCTATCAAGTAACTGGGCTAGCGAGAGTAACATGATAATTCTCAAAGATAGTACAATAGTGTTCTAATGATTACACAGTTCTATTTCTTTGTTTCTAAACTTTTTCTTAATATCTTACAACACTACAAACATGGCTCTCCTATGAAAGGTAGTTGTTGACAGGACAAGGTAAAGAATCAAAGTAACTGTATCCAAAATATAAGCTGAGTTACCCATGGATATTCCAACAAACTCAAAATGTGTGGGAAAAATCTGGTCTTTCCTGTTGAACTGTTGCTCTTCCCTGCTCATCTGATAAAGTCCTATTCTCCATGTCCAATTCACAGGCCAGTGCACACGCTGGAGACCTTTTAATCAACCGTCTTAGATTTCTCTCCCTCTACTTTTTGCACTTAATCCTCATGAAAGCATAGAACTGGACTCCTTTTCTTTCTCTGCTTTATTTTGCTACTGTCAACTGCCCTAGTCAAACATGGGCTCTTAATGAATGGCTTTCACAGAGGGGAAATAACAGCAACTATCGTTGTTCCATCATAAATTAAGAAGATTTTTTAAGTAGAACAAACGAGAAAGACATACGCCTAGAAAAAGACCTGCATTGTAAATGGAATGAATTCTCTAAAATCAGAATAACACTATTTTAAGATATGTGAGAATTAAATAGCAAACCATGAAGTGGACCAATGAGTAACTGAATTTTGAAATTGTATTTGAAAATTCTGGTTCAAAAATACAGAGATATAAACCAGGGGCAGCTGTCTGACATTATGAGCACCTTCAAGGTCAAAACTCTATTGCATCTTTGTGTTTCCTATTGGTTGTAAAACCAACCTACACAAGTTCTTGATGAAGGTCTACTATGTCCAAGGCTTCCTCATACAGTTCACATCGCACAATGAACTCAGTGCCACAGCTGGGTAGCTCACTGGCATTTTTGTTAATGTGAAACTTTTTTCTAGTTTTATTATAGTTTGTTGAGTCCCAAGTTGAGCTATTTGAATATTTATTATGATTATCTTTAACCAATGGCAACAGAGCGTCTGGTTCTAAGGAAGTTACACTGTCATGACAATTATCCAACAAGCAGAAGGATCGTCTTGTTCTAATGAAGTCAATGTGCCTCATTGTTTTGACTTCTGAGGAACGAAGTTGATCATAGTGAAACCTTATTGGTATAATATGTAAAATAAGCTATGCTTCTCAACTGGCATTGCCTCTCTGACTTCTGTACTATTGGTAGATATCTTTAAAATCCAGTATCATTGGGATTGTTTCACTCTGACTAAGTGTTGTAGTTCTTACCGTTTGCTCTTTGTTTTTGGTGCCAGGAAAGTGTTGTTGAGTTTGTAGTTTTAGTGACTTTTTAGTGAGGCAAATCACTATGTAATAACAAGTATTCATTTACTAAGTGTAATCTATTTGCTGTAAACACTAAACAAAACATCTATATTTAACAAGTCCAATTTGTTATACTGTGATTATTGAGGAAATATACTACATCCTAACTTAAATCTTTTTACTTTTGTACATAATGATATCATATAGGATATTAGAATTCATGAATAAATAAATGAACTTCTTTTCAAACAATATTGTCCCAGATTTTAAATCACCTACAATTAACGGTTTTAATAATACTAGATACTAGTTTATTAAGGAAGAAATTAAGGAATACTATACATGTAACTTACACATTGTGTGTTTTTTAACTGTTCTTTCTTTATCAAAACTTCCTTACTCTTTATCTATGGTGGGAACACTTAGGGTAATTCACCATCAGAAATCTTATCTTACCATGATCGCTCCTTTGAGAACATTTTACAGATGGCCTTTCTCCTTCGTATTCAGTACTTAGTTGTTGATAACTGTGTATTATAAAATGGTGATAAATAATATTACTGTATTAATACTAAAGCAAAATATTTTCCAAATGTAGTAAATTCTTAGAATATTTCAGGTAATATCAGAGCTAATATTCAAACTTTAATTATACCATACACTTCAAATTTGTAAGTTCTACAAACTTTTTATTAGGCACATAACTTAAAAGAAAGTTACATGAAATAGTCATGATTTGAGGGCCATATATTTCAGTGAATTCATCAGTGTCAGCTTGACATAATGGCAAGTATCTTCAACTCAGACATCATAGTTCTATAACCATAAGCTATTTGTTCTCAAACAAGTCACTTTTCTTTGGGTCAGAGTCCTCCTCTACAAAATATGAATCTTACTGCCTTATTTTAGAAAGCTATTAGGATGATTATATGAGATAGTACAGCAAAAAGACATGTTCAGAGAAAGAGTAAGGCAAAGAAGAAATCTGTTCATGAACTTTATTTGTTGAAACTATTTTGGAATCCCAAATAAACACCAATGTGGGTTTTTCATAGTTTCTAACATTCAAATATTGCAGTTTTTAGAAAATATTAATTTTGGTTATTAACTGTTCTTTCTTCATGGCTTGTAATTCAGGGTATCTCAACTAGTATATAACTTGCAACGAAATTTATTTACAATTACATTTCTTCATGAAGTCAGATATCAAAATACTCCCCTATTTTGGTAGTTAATCATCCCAACAGCAGAAAACTAAGAGAAGTCACGAGCTGGCCTGGACTCCCACTCTCCCTTCTCTACCTACTCAAACTGTGATGAAGCAGATCTTTATGAGAATGATGCGTAATCTCCTTGTCCACCCCCATTTAGCTTGCGAGTTAGAATCCTACTTGTCACTCATGGATACTGATCAGGCACGCATGGGCCCTTAGCAAGTCTCATGCCCAATAACTTACTTTTGATTCAGAGCTTTCCATTGACTGACTTCCAGGTGAGGCATAATTTAAAATATTTTGAAACCGGAAGTAAATTCAAGTCACTTGGGAAAGTGTCATTATTATGGCAAAGATATCACTTGAGGGGACAACTGAAATTATGGAATCTCAGGCAAGTTGGTACCTACTATTCTGGGAAAGGCGATATGGGACCTTCCACTACCTAAACAAAGATGCTCTACAGGATATAAAGCGACCATGGGGTACAGATCTGGTAACAAAGGAGAAAGGAAAGTCTGGTCTTTTCCTGCAGCATTATTTGAACCTCTTTGACAGCTTAGAATGGTCATTCCATCTAATACCTGCTGGCAGGAAAAAACAAACAAGAAGCTCAAAGGGTAACTCATCTGCGAAGGTCTGGGCTAATATGTGAGCTGCACATCGCTGTTTCAGTGTCAGGGGAAGGCTGTGGGTAGCTAAAGCTAGGAAGCCAAGCTGCCAGAACACAGTGCTGGTAATTAGAATAATGGCCGAGCATATAAGCGTATGTATGTAAACTATAAAATGCTGTGACTTTCAAGTCCAAGGGTGAAGCAACATGAACTCTCAGGAATCTGGATCAGCAAGGGCAGCCTGGGAGCAAAGGTCAATTATGACTTAGGACCTGTTTCAACAGCAACTCTGCAGCAATAGAACCAATGGAAACAACAGAGAGATCAGAGTGTCCTTTTTACATCTCCATCTGACTTGTGAAAGAAGACTGTCTCCCTTGGACTTAGGGAATCCTTTAGGTTCCTACAAAATTCAAGGGGGAGAGTATAGGAGATAGCCCCCAGCAAATATACATTTTTCTGCTAACGTGATCACTTCAAGACCCCAAGTAACTAGTTAGAAAAGCCAGAGATGTGACTTTATTTGTAACCCCATGCATAGAGGTTCCACTTGGAATGAAATGGATAATGTTAGGATCCTTATCAATAAAGATCTTAAAAGTCCTGAAATAAAGAATCTGGCCCATTGCTACTTCAAACTAGTCTAGCCTTTTGCTTGGAGTCTGGCTGATGACATAGACTAATTCACTCCCATTCCCAAACTGCCTTAAATCTCACCTGCTCCATAAAAAGTGTTAGTGATATTTTTAAAACCGAAAGGCTGTTTTCTGGGAGGAAAAACTCAATTTTCAGAGCAACACCAACTTCTCTCAACTTTGTTGTTTTATGTATAGGAAAAAAAAACACTAAAGAATTTGTGAGGGGATTCATCTGCCCATTGAAATTTTAAGACCTGGAGAGAAAATATTAGCAGAATACCTTCAGAATCTCAGATGAGAGGAATTAAAGATAAATGCCCAAAGAATGCATGTTTAGACAATATATTTACTCAAGGCACAAAATTTTTAAAGAATTTGAAAAAGCGGAGATTTAGAGTCTTGGTTGGTACCTACTTAGAACTAGGTTAAGAGATCTGGGGTTTCCTCTCAACCCTTTTCTAAGACAAGGAGTTTCGGATCAATGTCCCAGAAAGCAACAATTTTGAAAACTGACCAAAAAGACAGTGCAGTAGCGCCATCTACTGAGCTCTCGATAACTTTACACAGAAACTTGGGAAATGTCCCAAGGTATAGCAAAAGTAGGCTGAAGTTAAGCATAAAATATAAAAGCACACTGCCTGAGGAAAACTTTTAAAAATGATGTACTTATTTTATCCTTTAAAACTAATTAAAGTAGCAAAGTAGAACATGTAACAGCAATGCTGTAAAAGTATTTCAGAAGATGAGGTTTGGTTTTGTTGTTTACAAATTACATTAGTTACAAGAAGTCTTAAGATGCCTTTTACTTCAGAATGGTGTGGCATAAGGTGGGATTTAGCGGGCTAGGGAGGCCCTGTGCTGGAAAAGGCTTAACAATCAGCCCTCGGGGAGGGGAGGAGCCCCGGTGTGTAGCGTTTGCCTAGTTCTGTGGTGTAAATTCTCCCAGTGGGGCCGCCTCCTTGTGGAGCCCTCTGAGGAGCCAGCGAGCCCCTTGGCTCCTGGAAGCTGCTGCAAGTGCTCAGGATGCAGCCACTGGGCCCTGACTTTACCACTAAGCGGATACTGAAAATGCAAATCCCATCGCCTCTCCACACCTGAATTTTTCCATCTCTTAAAAGGCTGCCGCGTCCCCCCTAAAATGTTTTTCATCTTAAATTATAGAACATTAAAGAAAGCGAAGGACTGCTCAGTAAGCGAAGACTGGGGGAGCAGCCGCAGCACCATTGCAGCCGAGGCCCGGGTGGGGAGGCGGCGGGAGCCTCCCTGCAGCCCCGCCCCCCAGCCGCCTTTGGAAATCATCTTGTCTCTGCCCAGCGGGGAACGGAGGCTGCTGCTGCTGCGGACTCGGTTCCTTTAAGTGTGAGGGGCGGGGTCATGTTCGGAGTTAGAAATGAGAATAGGAGCCACTTGGTGAGGAAATTTGTGTGTGTGTGTTTATTTTGGTTTAAAATATTACAGATGTCCCTTTTTCTCCCCAATGACCCACTCCACCCCTTCCCACCCCCTCCCCAGTCCCTCTCCGCACCATTGTACGTGTCCTTGGGTTGTGCATATATGCGTATGAATTCTTTGGTTACTCTCTGCCCCTCCATCCCCCCGCCCCCCTCCATCCCTCTGACATTTAGGCCTGTTCCATTAGCACATATGCAATTAATTCAATGGCCAGCAAAGGGTTGTGATAATGGAACAGGCCTAAAATACTCCTCTGCTCTAATGGAACAGGCCTAAAATACTCCTCCGAGCTACCAGATTCTTGGTGAGCCACTAGCCTCTAAATATTCTTCCCAAGAGCCAGGACGTAGGGCTGTGTCCCGGACTCCTTTGGTCACTGTGGGGCGTGCAGAGGAGCACAGCCACACGGGCATCTGCAATTACACCACCATAGAGTCCCTCTGTGGCTGATGGACACTTGCACTGTCTCACACGAAGCAGACATTCATTCACTGAATTACCTCCTTAGTAAGATGCTGCTCCTGGCTGAGAACCTGAATGAGAGAGAGGAGGTTGGAGGAAGAAGAGGAAGATGAAGAAGGATGCCTTTGGAAGAAGGATCCTGTTGGAAAGCCACCAAGATTGACCTATGGGTGCGGAGCCACAAATAGAGGAGAAAGTGCTGGAGTCAGGGTTAAAAGAAACACAGCAATTCCTTTTGAAGAATTTCTTCACCTCTTTCTTTTTCAAATGGATGGCAAAATGAGTTCTGAAAAAAAGGCCAAGCCCTTATAATTTCTACGTATGGCTACATTTTATCTAAGTTTAGTAAGAGCAGCAACAAACAAAAGTGGGAATGTCCAGGAACACACTTCCTGATCTGTATAAACCTCATAAAAAGTTGTTCACAGGCAGCTTTTCACTAAGGGACCGGTGGTGGGTGAGGGACAGGGGACAAGAGAAAGGGGGGAAGGGAGGAAAATGCCTCTTGAAGTAAATTCAGACAATTAAAATTCCATCCCAGGGGCACCAACCTCAGGAAAGATTTCAATAGAATAATCTTGGGCTAAGGAACCTTGACCCAGAGCCTGTGAAATCAAGGCCTCTGGAAAATTCAGGCAGGGAAAGTTCTATATGTGGCATCACTGCTTTTGGCAGGGAACTTGCAAATTAACATCAAATGCTGCACAGTCATGCAACTTCTAAGCAATTTCCAGTAAGTACAGTCATAATTCATCTTAGTCAAACTGTGAGATTTTCAAAAGTTCTAGAAGAAAATCACACTTCTAATTTCCATTGTTCTGCAGGCACTCCCACTCAGGCACTGATTTTCCCCCCACAGTTACTAGGTGGAAGTCTGCTTATTGGAACATGAGAAAAGGTAAGCCATGATCTTTATTCCAGTAAAGGAGAAGTGTGGTTATTTAATTCTTACATAACTCTGGACAGGTGATACACAAGTGCACTTGTTTGTGTGATTTAGCAGAATTTGTCCTTTTTTAGCCTCCCATCCGAGGAACTGGAAAACATCCACCCCATGAAAGAATGCACATGGGGGTCCCAGCTCTCCTCTTGGCATTGAGACTGGCTTGCAGATTGAAGGTACACTGTGCAAAGTATTCAACTTGTTTCTGTTTCTAAATAGCATCTGCAAAATGGGGAGGAGGGGTTCTGAAACTATTTATACAAGCCTCGATGTTGCTATAACGGTATAGAAACTTCCCCTAAAGTGCTATGTCATCTACAAAAATTTTATTACACACACAATAATAACAATCATTATACCTGAGTACCTATAGTCATGATTATGACCCAAACTTGATCAGATGAATCATTTAGTGTTTACTAAGACTACTCCCACTCTGTAAAGTTCTAGTACTCTATACTAGGATCACAAAACACCAGTGTCTTGAGTAAACAGTAAAGCTTATAAAAAATTGATACAGAACAGGGTTTTATGTTTTTGTGTGTTTTTTAACATTTGATTTAGAAATAATTATGGACTCATGAGAATTTACAAAAAATAGCACAGAGGGCTTCCTTACAGCCTGCACCCATCTCCTCCCAATGGTAACATCTTATATGTTAGCAAAGCCAGGAAATTGACATAGGCACAATTCCACTCACTAGATACTATTAACTAGACCAGAACCATATAGGGAGTAGAACAGGTTTTTAAAACCATTTGGACAGCTGGAGATAACTTGAATCATTTGCATGAAATTTATCCTTCGGATACATGGTATAGAGAATTGAGTTCACTGTCATCAGACCTAGATATTTGGGCAAATTATTTTTCACTGACCCTCAGTTTGTTTATCTGTAGGATAGTAATAATAATACTATCCAAGTAAACTGGCTTGAGGAAACATCTCCAGTCCCATGAGAGTGGCATATTTTAGAAAGCCCAACTCTAATAGTGTCCTTCATTCCCTCATGAGGCCTTATGCTTCAGTTTTCAGGATTTTGTAGGAGTCCCAGGTGATTGCCTCAAAATCAGCCTGGTTCTGGATTCATACACCCCCCCCTCTTCCCCAGGCTGCGCCTGTCTCTTGGCAAAGGCACATCAACATATTTGAAGTGAGACATTTCAACTCCAGGGTGGGCTTAATGCCACTTCTCTTAGAAGCAGCTCCCTAGGCCAAGAAAGTGACCTGAAAACTTTGGGGCCGCCCTGCTCCCTGAAGCCATCCTCCACCCAGCCATCTAGCTGGCCGGGGCTCTGTGCTCCTGTGGGCTGGCACCCAAGCTGGAGTTGAGGGCTGAGCTGGATGGTCATCCTATGTGCTTCTCTCCCCGAGCTCTGAAGTGGAAACTGAGGCTCTGATAATGGAAGTTAGAAGGAGGAGGGTTCAGGCAGTCCCTAATTGTGCCTTTTCTTTCCACCTTCCTGACTACCTGCTACCATGTGCAGGTGTGCAATTTGCACTAATTGTAGCATTGGTCCTGAGGGTGACAATAAAACCCATATGGGCTTCTCCACCTGCTGTTTTTTATTGTCTCACAATAATTTGTCTATTATAAGCCAAGTGGGCAAGTGCCACACTTCATTCTCTTTTTGGTACAGAGCCTGCCATGCCTTAATGCTCAATTAATAAAATTACAGTAAAAACCCTCCTCTGGCCTAGTGTTCTGGAGGCAGCACTGGGAAGAGGGTGAATCTGGTGTGGATTTCCATAGAGCCTTGGTCCCTTGCAGAGGTCCCGGGGTCAATGCTGTGCTGGTTGGAGATGGAGTGGAGAGTCATGGGCTCCTGAGGGTTGTGTGAGGAATGCACACAGACAGGAGCAAGTTGAGAGAATGGGAAGCTGGGCTTGAGGTGAGTGTACCTCTGCGTAAGGGAAGCCCGAGGTTTTTGCAAAGAGCTTCATCCTTGGGACCAACCTGCTGTATTTGAACCATAACTGTCACTGACCAGCTGTGTGCTAATGACAAATTCCTCGGCCCTCCTTCCATTTTCTTTTCTCATCTGTAAGTGGGGATAACAACACCTGCCTCTTAGATCATATTACAGTGAAGACAAAACAGAAGTGAAGAAAAGCATCTAGGGCCTCAATCAAGGTAAATTTCCTACCCACGCTAACCTTCCAGAAATATCTAAGCGCATTTCAACCTGGAGATGTTCATCTGTCAACAGGCAGGCAGGGAGGGCCCACCACAGTTTCTACAGGCTTAGGACCCCCTTCCCGCTGACCTTTAGGCTGGGTGTGGAATCTACCCTGGGAGCACAGGCGGGCTGGGACAAGAAGGCTGCAGGGTGGCATTGCGCAGGAAACCGAGGCAGGTCACACCCTGGGCCCTCAGTTAACCAGGTGTGGAGGAAAGGCAGATGTGTGTTTTTTCCCAAAGCCGCGGGGGATGAGGGGTGCGGGTGCGGGCTATATCGGTGCCAAAAGTCGCGCTCCCTCGCTCCAGCGGAGAGATGCGGGCAGGAGCCAGGCTCCGGGGCGCACAGTCCCCCCGCGGAGCGGTGGCCGCCAGGTGGCACCAGGAGCCCGGAACTGGGCAGGTCACGAAGGGGTTAAGGGGGGGGAGCAGGCCGCTGCGCCGGCCCTTCGGGGAACCCACCCGGTGCTAGGAGGCGGGAGCGGCGGGGGCCACGGGTCGGCGCCGCGCGGGCGGGGGCGCGGCCAATTGGAGGCGGCCCCGCGGGGAAGCTGGGACATGGAGGCCGGCGCCGCCCCCGCCCCTGAGCGCCGCTCGGTCCCGGGGGTCGGGGAGGCCCTGCGGGGGCCGCGGAGCGGAGATGAGCAGGTCGGCGGCGCTCCTGCTCTGCCTGCTGGGCGGCCACGTCTGGAAGGCGGCGACCAAGACGCTGCGGGATCCGGGCGCCGGGGCCCAAGGTGGGTGCGCTCGGGGCGGGGGCTTTTGTGCGGCCACGGGCCTGGCGCAGAGGCGGCGGGAGGCTCTCCCCCCGCATTGCGTCGCCGTCGCTGGAGCCGGGCCTGCAGCCCCGGGCTGCGCTCCGGAGGGGGCGGTGCCGCTGGGGACCCCGAGGGGCCTGGAGCAGGTGCTCCCGAGGGGCCGGGGACAGGTGGGGGTGCGGGTGGCACCAGGTTTGCTGCTTCGGGTGGCGCGTTCGGATGCACCCAAAGGTCCTTTTCTTTATGCCGAGAGGCGGAGGCGCCGCTCGTCTCCTCCGTCGCCCCGGCGACTGGGGCAGCCTCTGGGTCGCCGCCCCCGTTCTCCCCTCCGGGCTCGCGTCCTAGCAGCCTGGGCTCGAAGGCAGCGCTGGACCCTTTTGTTGTGGGGTCGAGGGGGTGGCCGCTGCCCCTGGGATGCCCCCTGCACCTCGGGACCCCGAGGTCCTTGGCTGCTGCCAGCCACCGGCCTGCCGCAGTTCCGTAAAGTTTTGGGGGTCTCCTCCTCCCGCCTACCCGAGATCTTCCCCAGCCTTTAGGGATTTCCTCCCGCGCCCAGGAATCACCCCCGCACAGGAGAAATAATTGGAAGCGGGAGGCCCTCATCACTTTAAAACAACAAGTCATTTCCAGGTCTGCATGTTGCCAGCTCCTGCCTTCTGTCTCATCTTTGGCCACTGCAAATTTGCTTTCCAGCCCTGGAAGTAATGTGGTCGCCTCTGAGAAAGGCCACGAGCCTGTCTTTTGTCTTTAAAATGCGAAATTATTTGTGCAGGAGGGGGGCCCTGAAGCTTGTTTGGCACGCTTTTGTGGGTCCTTAATCGGGTGCTTCTCCGGGGCGGCCTTTTCAAAAGGGTGAGTGAGGCCCCAGCGGTGGAGCGTCTGCATCCACGCAGGACCCCGCTGCCCACCTCCCTCGGGCCTCTCAGGTCCCCGCGAGGCTCCGCTGTAGCCCTGGAGACACCCGCCCCAGCTTCCTTGCCCATGTCCTTTCCTTGCAGAAAGGTGTGTGTCCTGTGAAGTCAGCCCTGCAGGCAGAATCCAGTGCCCTCTTGCTCAGACCCTGCCTTACCCCCATCCTGGTGCTCTCTCTCACCTTGTAACAAATAGGGCAGCGGAGAACCAGGATGGCCTTCCACCCCTAATATTGTGACAGGGAGGAGGGTTCTAGGCACAGTCTGCTGGGTTTAGTTTGTTGCCTGCATGTTCGATTAAAGGTTTTCATATCCGTCCCTTGCTGTACCCATTTGCCGGCATCCTTTCAGGCATTGCTTTTGCTATAGCCACGGTGTAATATCACTATTATGAATTGTGTATAAATTTAGTAATGCATATTATGGAAAGGGGACATTGATAAGGCACAAAAAGACCCATGCCTCTTCATGTAGGAAATGAATGTTTAGGACATTAGATCAAGGACATTAGATCACTGGTGTTAAATTGTAGTCTCTTTCATTAATATCCTACTACTCTTTGTTGAATGAGCTATTTTAATCAATGATATTTGTGTTTCAAGGAGGCCATTAATTCCAAAGAAGGGGTTAAATTTTTTGTTTTGTACTTGAAATGCAACAATATATGGAAACATTAAGTTCCTGTACTTATAAAATAAGGTAAGGCTTGGTCGGCCTCAACTAGAAAAAAAAAGTCCTGAGAAAATCTACTAGGTTTAGGTTGCATGTCAGAAACCGGCCTGAAAGAGGAACAAACCTGAGTTGGAGGGGTGGGAATTAAAGAGACAAACAAAGTCATGGGATCAGGAGGGCTGCCCTCCAATGAGGTGCAGCCCCAAATGGCTTCAAGCCTTTATTATATAGTGAGTCACAAACAACTGGTAAGGAGGTGAGGGTGATACAAAGTAGTTCTTTCAAGGCTCCAAAACACACTTTCAGAGTAAACATCCCGCCTCCTGCATGAGCCCAGGTAAATATCTTTATTTTGGCTCCTCACAGGAACTTGTGGGGAGGGTCGAGTCCCTGGCTCCAGGCTCTCAGGTGGCGTGGGCCATGTCCAGATAGTTACTGATGTTGAAAATCTTTTCATTTGTTTATTGGCCATTCATAGATCTTCTTTGGAGAAACTTCTAATCAGACTCTTTGCCCATTTAAAACTAAGGCTAGTCTTGAGTTGTAAAGGTTCTTTATATATTCTGGGTACAAGTACTTATCAGGTATATGGTTTACAAGTATTTTCTCCCAATCTGTGGATTGTCTTATCACTTTCTTGATGGTATCATTTGCAGCAGAACACTTTTAAATTTTAATGAAATTTAATTTATATATGTTTTTCTTTTGTTGCTTGTGCAGTTGGAGATATACCTAAGAGACTTTGCCTAACCCAAGGTCACAAAATTTATTCCTGTTCCCCTTTCGTTATAACTCTTTTGGCCAGAACACTTTCAGAACATCATTATTTAACTTTCGAGTAAGAAACATTTTTTATTTGAAACAGTTTTTATTAATAATCATCCATTAAGCAAAGCAATAATGAATAATTTTATTATTCCTCTCATTTTTTGTGTGTCCCCGCTGCGATCCCCCCCCCCATGGAGAGCTGCGGGGGAGCGGAACCCCCCCCTCCGTGGCCGACCTGGCGCTGCAGCTGGTGGTGCTTCTGCGGGGCCTGTACCTGGCGGGTCCCCCTCCTGTCCGTCCACCCTGGGGGCTGGGGCTGCGGCCCAGGGGCTCCTGTCTGCACCTTCCTGCTGCTCTCCCCCTTCCCCACGGGGGCCCTGCTCCCGGCCTCGCCCCTCTACCTGGTGCCAGCAACACCACCCCTGGGAGTCCATCTCCTCGCCCCGCATCGCCCACCTCCGCCAGCGCCCCGCGACCCCTTCCACCGCGGCCTGACCCGCAACCTGGCCACTGCTTCTGTGGGTGCCCCCGGGGTCCTGGGAGACCCTCTGGGCCGAGGGTGAGGAGGGTGAGGGCAGCAGCCAGGCAGTTTAGGGCCACAGGAGGCAGAGCCACCATCTTGTGCCTCAGAACTGGAAGGGCGGGGGCCCCTCACCTCCCCCGCACCTCAGCCTCAGAGCAGACTGACCACAGGGCCCCTGGGGGGGCAGCTCCGCCCCCAGAGGAAGGAGGGGAGGGGCTCCTGAGACCTGCACCCACCCCAAGGCACAGGCCTCCAGTGCAGTTTTATAAATTTAATAATCCAGAAAGCAAGTCAAGTATTAAAAAGCAAACCAGATCACTCCTCAAAAAAAAAAAAAAAAAAAAAAAAAGTGGTCATATTTCTTAGATTATTGCAGATTGAAAGTAGGATGGTAGGAAGGCCAAGCTGCTAGCCAGCAGGACTGACTACTGACAGCAAAGGCTGAGAGAGTGACTGCCTCACCACAGCCACTGACGGCCAGGGTGCAACCCTAAGTAACAAGACCTGGTCAGCCCAGCTGATGTGGCTCAGTGGTTGAGCATCAGCCTAGGAGATTGAGATTGATTCCTGGTCAGGTCACATGCCGGGGCTGCAGGCTCAGTCCTCAGCAGGGGCATGCAGGAGGCAGAAGATCAATGACTCTCACCATTGATGTTTCTCTCTCTCTCCCTCTCCCCCTCTGAAATCAATAAAAAACTTAAAAAAATTTTAAAAAAGAACTGGTTAAATTGGGCTCAGAATATTTAAGAAAATGGAGTCTGTGAAAGCACTATCCCATAGTGGCTCTGAGCTCAAGCTGTGGAGTTGGGGTACCTGGATTTACATTTACAAGCTGTTAATATCTTTATCAGAGTCTTAACCTTTCTAAACCTTAGTATGATTACCCATAAAATGGGGTAATAAGAATACCTATTTCGTAGGATCATTGTAAACTTAAATGAGATGTTATATGAAAATAGTTTAGCTCAATCCCAGGCACATAAAAATGAACATTAACCCAAATTAAGAGTTAAAAATCAGTCACTAAAGTAAATAATTAGTGAGATTTGTGGAAGGTTGGATAGCCAAGATAAAATAACGACAAACCTCATGTTAGGTACTCCCATAAATATGCCTTTGGGAGTATTTGCTTCAGGCAGAATTTTGTGTTTTCTTAATCTAAAGATACCAGGTCAGTGCCTGGAGAGCTGCCATCCTGAGACCACGCGGGGTGCTGGGGCGAGCGAGGGCGTGGAGGGGCGGGGTTTGCCGGTTTGCACGCAAGAGCCGGTAGGGTGGAGTGGAGTGTGCCTGCCTTGTGCGTTGGTGGTGCGTGTGGTCACAGTTCCCGCCGTCACACGCTCATCCCGACTGGGGAAAGCGAGCTGTAGTTCTCTGTCCTGCCGGCGTCCTTTCCTCCTTTAAGCCCCATTCCCGCCCTTGGCGCGGACTCCGTGCTTCCCGCAGGCCTGTCGGCTCCGGCCCGGGCCCAGGTGAGGGGGGCGGGAGCTTCTCCCCTGAGCCCTTCCCCAGGCCCCTCCCCCGCCCCGCGGTCCGCGCCCTCGGCGCTCAGTCCTCTGGGGTTCGCCCCGCTGCTGCTCAGCCTGCCCGCATCCCCTCCACCTACCCCAGCCTCGCCGCCACTCCGCTTGGGTCCCTCCCTAGGCTTTCCTCCTTTGACCTGGTCTTGACTGTCACTCGCTCCCTCCCCCCGCACCTGCCCCATTTCGCTGGGGGCTGTCGCCGGCGGCACTCGCCCCTTAAGGAGGCCTGCGGTCTCTAAAGGGAACTCAGGTTGCGGCTGCCGCAGGTCCATCAGGCCTGGACAGGGTACTCTCTCCCTCTTGGCAGTTCCCACCTTCATGCCTCTCCTGACCATCGCACTAAAAGGCATGGGTTGTGTTTTTGTCGTGCATTTGGTTGCTCCCCGACTCTAGCCATCAGACCAGGTTGTCAAGTTTACCTGTTTTGCTTTTCGTTCCTGGTCCATGAAAGGAAATAATAGTTGGTGACAAAATCCTGTGTTTTGGAAAGTTGGCCTGTAACGGTCTTGTGGCAACTCTTTAAAAAATTTGGCTCTGTACATGCCTTTTTTGGGGGTGACAGTATCTGAAGAGATATCTAAGGGAGGATGTCAAGTAGCCAGTTGGAAATACTGGGGTGAAGCTCCAAGGAGAGTTCTGGGCTGGGCATACAGATGAATGTATACATGTCATCCGCCACACTGCTGGTAATCAAAGCTACGGATCTGGGTGAAATTGCTTAAAGAGAGTATAGTGCTAAAAAGGAAGGAGACCGAGAATGGAGCCCTGAGGGATTCTTGGCGTTTAATAACTGGATAGAGGAAGACAAGTCTTGTAAAAGAGATGAAAGAATCGGTAGGGTTGGATTCTGCTGAAAGGTAAAGTTGAATGAGGATTGAGAAGCCTGGTGAAACCAAAGTAATTGATGATCATAGCAAGAGATGTTCCATGGAGTTAGATGGAATATTTGGGTTCAGTTCTAGGTCCTGTTCTTTGTATTATTCCATTTCCCCTCTAAGTTTAAATTCCATCTGTATATTGATGACTTAAAAATTTTTATTTCCAGCCTGTTACTTTTGTTTTCAGCTCAAGATCTAAATAGCCCCTGTCTGCTTGATATCTCAGCTTAATTTATTTTCTTAGAAATTTCAAGTATAACATGTCTAAAAACCAAAGTCTTAATCTTTCCCTCCATGCCCAAATTCTTCTCCTCTAGTACCCCATGTCATTAAGTGATATATCCATTTGTCCATTTACATAGTCTGGACACTTCTCCTGCATCCCATGTATTCTTACCATTTTCAACTTCTATTTATTCTATTTCCAATATATGTTTGAATCTTTCTCTACATCTTCAGTATCACTTTTCTAGTTCAAGCCACAATCCTCATTCACCTGGACTTAATATCACTGGTACCCTGTATTCTCATCTGTAAAATGGCAACATCACCTTATTGGATTGTTATGAGCATTAAATGAGGTAACCATAGTAAGCACATGGCCTATAGTAAATAGCCAGTAAGCATTAATTGTTATTTTAATTGTTATAAGCTAAATCACTTCAATACTTTCCTATCTGGTTGACCTGTTTTCTTTCATTCTTGCTCCTTTTAAAGAAAAAAATTTTAAAAAATAAAAAAAATAAAGATACCAGAGCACTAGAAAGAGGAGGGAAAGCCAGGTGGGAGGTAAAAAGATGGTAGTTTACTGTGGCTGGGGACAGACATAGGAGGGATGAAAACTCTCCAGGCCAAAAAAATATTTTAAAACTGATATATCTGCAGACCATTCCATTTTTTTTTTTTTTTTTTTTTTTTAGAATTTTTTGCTTTTTTTAAAAAAATACATCTTTATTGATTTCAGAGAGAGGAAAGGAGAGGGAGAGACAGATAGAAACATCAATGATGAGAGAGTCATTGATTGGGCCCACAACCCGGGTATGTGCCCTGACTGGGAATCGAACCCGGATCGCCTGGATCCCAGGTCAACGCTCAACCGCTGAGCCACGCCCAGCCGGGTGACCATTCCGCTTTTTGAAATATATACTAATGTAATCTTTTATTGTCTTTTATTGTGATGTGGCTTAACATTCTATTAGCCCTCTCCTTTTGCAGTTTTAAGTATTTGTGTAATGCCTACATGTAGCCTGTAAAGCTCTGAGAGAGACAAAAAAGAATAAGACAAAGTTCTTCTCCAAGGAACTTTATAACTTAGCTGGGGAGACCAGAAGAAACAGTTAGAAAATCAGTGTGCGAGACTTCCTAATAAACTCATCTTAGAAGGAAGAAATAAAAAGTGCACCGAGGTGCTCCCGGGGGACTCAGTGGAGCAAGTACAAGTGAAAAAAGCTGGCTTTGAAGAAAGGCCCCGAATGGCGGGGAAAGTAAGGGTGTTTCTTTCAGAGGGAATAGTAGCGACCACCAGGGAAAAGGGGGATCCCCCCACTGCGAACCCTCTCCGGGCCTTCCTCGCCTGGTGAGCTGTGGCCATGCGGAGTAAATTTCCTCATCCGCTCTGGCTCTGTCCTTACCACACGCAGACCCGCTGTCAAACCCAGGGACCTTCTTCAGTTCTCACTGGTTGCTTCTTAAAACCTCTTGGATTTGCTGATTCCTTGCTTTCCTGATTCTTCTTCTGTCCTTTAAACATCTCAGTTTCCTTTTCTTGCCTACCCCTTAGTATGTTCATTCATTTGCTGAACATTAATTGAGCATCTATTAGGCACCAGGCACTAGAGAAATAAATGAATGAATAAAGGTGCAGTTTCTGCCTTCATGACATTTATGTGTGACAGACATATAGACTGATAATTAAAATATTATGTGGCACGTGCATGGGGTTTAACAGAATGCAATGAAAGAAGAAAAGTACCTAACTCACCCTGGGATAAGGGAATAGGGGTGTCCCAGAGAAAGTTTCTGAAAGGAAGTAACACCTGAGCTGACTCTTAAAGGATAAGCAAGAGTTAGCCAAGGAAATGCAGGGAGGTGTGTGGAAGGTGGAAGGGAATCTAGGAGAGGAAACAGCAGGGCAAAGCAAGCAATGGCCTGGCGCATACCCTTTGAGGTTATTG
Organism: Miniopterus natalensis; assembly: GCF_054644295.1. Lineage (NCBI taxonomy): Eukaryota > Metazoa > Chordata > Mammalia > Chiroptera > Miniopteridae > Miniopterus > Miniopterus natalensis. Next base: position 113,416,415 of record NC_142081.1, read on the forward strand.
ACAAAATCTGGGGTAGAGATTAATGGGAAAGGAAGCTGGAGAGGTATTTAGCTGCTGAGTCCCAGAAGGCCTGGCCATTGTTAAGGAGTGTGCCTTTAATTTTGTAGGTCGGGGAAAGATTTAGAATGGGTGTCAGCAAAGGAGGGACACCACTTTGTTTTATGCATATGAGTAAATCTCCGTTGCCTTTGCTCATGTTCATCGCCTTTATTCCATCTGCACAACATAAAAAGTTCATACATTTCTAAAAAGACTGAATTTTACTTTAATCATCAGCAAATTAGGCTCATGGGGCTGGGGATCGAGCCTGCAACCCATGTACGGGACCCTTCAGTCCGCAGGTCACCACTCTAACCACTGGGCCAAACTGGCTTGGGTGCAAAGCTGACATTTTCATGTGCTTCGCTTTTCAAGGTGCTGCCACATGATAGCAAAGCTCGAGGACTTTTTGTAACAAGCGGTGGACTGAAAAGGTGCAAGAGATCAAAGCAGGACCTGGGTCTCTTCTACAGGAAAACATCAACAGCATTAACAACTGCTACCCAGAGGAAATAGTAAGGTAGGAAAAGTAGTCTTTGAGGAGTTCAAATTATGATGTGGTTTTTCTGTTTTCAAACCTACATTTCATATCCAGTGTCAAAATGTGACCTACGAAACACTACATGAGACCAGTGTATGCCTTTACCTGTGCTCTTGATCACTTTGTTCACTCAAGTTAAACAATGTTCTGATTGATACACACATTTCCAAGTTAAACTGGAATGTCATTTCAGACATTTCTGCACTAGTTTAAGACATGCTTTAGTAAGGAATACCCAAATACAGAGTTCAAATTAAATTAATCTTTACTGTGAACCTGATTTAGAAAACAGGCCTATAGATTCTGATTGTCATAGTTCCCTGCATATATTATTAAGTGCACACTTATATTAATGGGAGTATTCCAAATAGAAAATAAGTATGTTGACTATCAAAAAGAAAGTTACAATCTATATTTGAAAACAATAAATAATGCTGTCTATGATATGCAGGTACTTCATAGTAATGTAGCAGGAAGCTACTTTCAAGATTAGTTTTTTAAAATGAGGTTAATTTGAAGAACATTAAACCGAATCCTCTCAGACCTTGTAAGCAAAATAGAGAACCATACCACTTTTATTATGTGAAAATGCCCACAACACCTGCAGAATTAAAGGTCACATTTTTCTAGTCCTACACTTGCTTCTTACTTTCTCTAATACAAGAGAATATAAATTCCAATTTTAAAACTTATAACTTATATAAACGATTCTTCCTATTTAATATTAGTGATTTTTAATACACATGGAAACATTAATTTAAAAACACAAAAATAATTTTATTTAAGTTTAAAATTTGTTTTCTGTTCACATATGTTCTGCAGGTAAATTCCTTCCAAAGATGTTAAGTTTGTGCACTTTTGGAAGGTTTATGAGAACTTGATCAAAAGAGTGCCAATAAGTTAGCTTTGAAAATATTAATACATATAAAATATACCAAAGGAATATCATAAAATGTATATCTACTATATATAATTTACAAATATGATAATACCAAAAAGTTTATATAGCATATAAAATATGTGTAAAACCACTAAATGAAGAAAATATGAAAATCTTTTCTCAAGAAAAGAAAATCAAGTTAATCTTTACACATTAGCATGTACCTTTAGGAAGAATACTATTTTATGTAAGTTTAAAATAACTTTCAGTAAATTTGCTAACAAAATTAAAGAAAAATGAAAAAAAGCAAACTAAAGGGCCCCCCAAATGGAATGACCTATTAGAGTTAATCAATGGTAAAGAACTTTCTTGAATAGAAGTCTTCTTTCTACTCCTTTCTAGGATTATTTTACAGAGCATGAGGGGAAATAAAAAACTCTCATGTAAGTCTCTAATATGGTGCCTTGTCAAAATACTATTGTAAAATTTTAACTTCTAACGTTCTGGGACCTAGGATTTTATTTTTTAAATTGGCTAGTTATCATGAAAAAGTTTGGTTAGCTCACTTTTTCAAGTTTCTGATTTTTTTTTTTTTTTAAAGCTTTAGGCTCTATAAAGCGGTGTTGTATAGAAATCTTTGAAACTTTGTCTTTCTATGAAAAGAGACAAATACAATCTTAAAATGGTTTATTTTTGCAATCATATTTTCAAGGATCACTTGACTGTTTTAGAACAAATTATTCTTTATAAGACCAATTATCAATGGTCGGTCACATTCTCTCTGCTCTTTTTAGCCTAAACATTTACTTCATATTGCCTTCCAATTTTAGTAATCTTTAAAGTTTCTAATAAAGGTAGTTGGTATGACGAGAGAGAAGGGATCCGGGACTACGTGTTAGAAGGTCTGAGTTCTAGCCCTTGTCTACACCACAGTCAGGGATATTTTGGAACTCTTCTGTTTCCTGGGTCTCCGCCTAAACTCGGGAGGGGAAGATGCTGTTAGGAGACATCTCATTGGAGAGAGGAGCGTGCATACAGGCCTTTTGTTTCGGCACATTTCTGACATGGTAACTGTAGAATAACCCAAATTCTACATGGGTCTAGAGTAAGGTTAATTCACTTATATTCTTCAAGGCCATATAGAAGTAAATTGGGATAGCAGTAGCTAATGAGCAGAGAAAAGGAATTTACAGTTCTTTTTTGGAAGTTCATTTTGGTTCTTTTATGAGGAGTATGTGATTAGCACCTACCATACGGCAGCAAAATTTTTTAAATTGTAGTTTTTATTTTTTTTTATCTACTTCTTGCCACTTACATAAAAAATACCTGTCTTGTGTCTGACATATGTATAAGGCCTGGGAAGGTGAGGGCTACTTTAAATTTTGTGACTCACTCAGAGAGAGAAACAGCTGTAAATTCCTCAGGGTATGAATTCTTTGAAGAGATCTGATGGAGGAAAATTTTTTCCCCGAGTAGCTAACCTTTAGGGGAAAAACATTCTTTAAGGTAGTTTTTTATGTTTGTATGTATGTTTAACTATGGCTGCCTATAAAAGCACACTATAAAGAAAATATAGCTCTGTTTTGTCCACTATAACTTGACAAATTGTGGAAGAAATTAGTATTCTGTCAATTATGAGTTTTTTAAGCCAAGCATCTGAGGATAAAGATAACTAACAAAGGACAAAACAAGTCTCAAACTTTAGGTTTTCTCTGGAGAAAACGCCTTAGGAGGCTTATTTTAAGTGTTTTGGAAAGTTTTAAATTAGAGTTCAGATTTTTTAGTCATTATATTCTACAATGTCTGCCAGGTGTGACATATTTTTATATGCATGTAAATTCTTTCCATGGTGTATGAAGCATCCCACAATACATTAACCAATATATTTAATACTTATACTAAACCTTTCATAAAATGTTCTATATATAGATATAAATTTATAGTACTGTAGAAATGAAATCAATTAATTTCCTTGTAAGCCACTTATGAAATTGTTCTTTATTATGAATTATGCTCCCAGAAATTTTTGTTTTTATGGGTAAACAGGCCTAATTAAAACATACATGGAGAATAACCTCTAAAATAATCTGAATGCAGAAGTTGATTAGTAATTATACACTGTGTTGACTAACTTATGAAAAAAAATCTATTAGCTATGATCATTAAAGCAACATCAGTCACTTGACATAATAAAAACAAAGTCACTTCCATAAAATACCGGGTCTAAGTATCTTCCTTTGAAAATATTCTTTGCCACTGCATTGATAGCCCTTAAATGTTTTGTTACCTAGCAGTCTTGTGAGTTGGTGTTTTGTTGTGGTTTTTCAATCCTCACTTGAGGATATGCTTGGAGAGAGGGAGGGAAGGAGGGAGGGAGAGAGAGAAACGTCCATCGACTGCCTCCCATGTGCACCCTGACCGGGGATCAAACCTGCAACCAGCGTATGTGCCCTGACTGGGAATCAAACCCACACTCTTTTGATGATGCTCCAAGCAAGCCACCCAGCCAGGGCAATGTTCTTTTTCTTGTCAGGCTCTAACCTTCTGCACAAAGCACTACTGGAGCGTAATTACTCAGAGGTTTCATTCATAGAATTATTTCCGATAAAAACAACCTTATACTGAATCTTTTGTGCCTATTGGGCTGAATCTTTTCACCAGTATCTAATAAAAAATTCTTTTTTTTTCCAGGTATTATTCTCCTGGATATTCAGATACACTTCTGCAGAGAGTGGACAGCTATCAACCACTTACTAACTAAGCAAAGTTATGTTTTTACACTCAAATTCACAGTAGAGCAGTTATAAAATAACAGTTGTTAAATAAAGCTCTTTCTAAATATTTGAACTAAGTATATTCTATATTTATTCAATGTGAAATACCTTTAGGTAATATTTTCTTAATTTATGTAATACTTTAAAAATTACCGGCTTGAATATATGAGAAACTATTCATGGTCATTTCCACAGGATTTACTCAAAAGGTAGATTAAAAAAGACTTTAAAAAGCACATTAAAGAATTTTAAGACATTTGTTATTGTTCTATTAAAAACTACACACACCCCTCCAACTAGATACAGATGAAAGATGGTATTCAAAAATTCAGTTATTTTGGCCAATTCTTCGTAGGCATAGGCAAGGAAAACTGGCCTTCCAAGTTCCACAGTAGGTTATGGAAGGGAAATAGTTGAAAGAGGAACCTGGTGACAGAAGTACAGACACTAATGCTGGTGGCATAAAGGCATTAACTGGGCGCGCCTGTAACATTTGGCCTTCCCTCTGTTCCTTTCCAGTTCATTAATAGCCAGGTCGTTACAACAGTATCATTCCCCGAGAAGAGAGAAATCTCTCCAGTTTCACAAAGGAGAAATGGCTGAAGGGCTCTGTCTTCTGTAACTGCTTCCTGCTGCCAAGGGGCCTAGATCTGCCCATCCCCAGGTTCAGAGGTCCTCGCTGTCTGACAGAGGAAGGGTGAAGCAAAAGGGAAAGAGTCCTTGTGCAGAGAAGAGGGATTCTGCAAAGTCCGTGTCAGCCTGGCGTCCCAGGGAGGTGACATGGGCAATGTCCAGGAGGTTGATGTGTTAGACAAGCTGACATCCTTGGTGAATTCTAGAAATGACAAACTTGACAATTCAAAAGTGAGGAGGCATAACAACTAAAGGTCTAGTGAGAGGAAAAAACCATGTGATAAAAGGAAAGACTAACTTAGTGTCCCCAATCAGGTTGGAGGAATGGCCTCCCTGGAGGCAGGTGTGTTGACCTGTCTGAAGCCTTTTTGTCCACCATAATTAATCTAAAGCTAAGGGAAATATTCTCAGATTTCCCCCATGAGAAACTGGGGGTCCTTTCTCTCTGACCTGTTTGGACAGAAAAGGAAAAGCAGTTTCAAGTGAAACTGCTAAGACCACCCATGTTTCATTGATTCAATCAAGTCCAGACTGTTGGGCCTCATTTCAGAGGACAGTGATGTAGATGGCTTCTAAAGCGAGGCCTGTATTGTGTGAGGATGCAATCAGGTAAATACACACACAGGCATATATCCTATGAAAACAGAAACAAGAAAACACAAAGGTTGGTGCACAGGGCAAATCATAAACCAACTGCAAAGATTTCCAAATGCAAGGCTTTTGCCAGAATGAAAGCAAGCAGTGACAATCTGAGAGACTGAAGTTAGAACATCTGTGGTGAGGTCATTAGGTGCTGAGGCCTGTGTGGGATACACAGACACAGCCTTAAAAACAAAACTTTGAAGACACTTAACTGCACTGGAGTCCAATACCCACAGTTGGGCATTGTGGTTTTCATTGAAACATAATTTTTCTCCCTAATTTTTACCCTCATGTTTAAAGAGTCTGTATTAAGTCCAGTTTTAATTTGACTTGATTATTTGCATAAACACAACCAGAGTAGCAACTGATCAAATTGATGATACAGGCTTTCTCCAATTTGTTTGGCTGGAATCTCACTTATTCATAAGGAATCTTTAGATTGACTTTTAGTCAGCAGTCAGCCCCTCAGGGCAGGGGAGCCAAGGCCACAGTTGCCATCAGGCTGTGCCCAGAACACCTGCAAATTTGGGTCACGTCCTCAAGTTCCAAATTTGAGGACTCCAAAGGTGTTTTGTTTTTAATCCTGGCCCAAGGATATTTTTCCCACTGCTTTTCAGAGAGGGCACAAAGGAGAGAGAGAGAGAGAGAGAGAAACATCAATGTGAAAGAGACTCATGGATTGGTTGCCTCCTGCACTTGCCCAGGACAGGGCCTGGGATCGAGCCTGCAACCAAGGTACGTGCCCTTGACCAGAATCAAACCTGGGACCCTTCAGTCTGTGGGCAGATGCTCTAACCACTGAGTGAAAACAGCTAGGGCCCCAAAGGTGTTTTGAGGTTCATCTCAACCGTCCTTTCTTCCCCGGAAAGGTTGCCACCAACCATGTGGCCAAGCAAGGTGTCGGGTCATTTCTGCCATTGGCTTCAATCAGTTTGAGAGTCAATCTCAATTCCTTAAGGCTTTCTGGTGACATCCAGAATCTAGGTATGTCTCTCTTAGACATGGCATTCCAGTCAGTCTTGGTTAATAAGACTACACAGTATGGAACTGGTCTTACTGGATTTATGCAAAGAAATGTATTGCCATGACTCACTAAGAACTGCCAAATTCTGGAGGGATCAGGTAAAGAGAAAAATTGAAAGTGAGCAATTAGCATTCCCTAGATTGGCAAACACATCTTGGAACTTTTAGAAAGGCTTTTCTACTGGCAAACACACTGACATTTTAAGAGACATACTTCCATAAAGACAGGTATACAGCAAAAGTCACTGATTTTGCAAACCACAGGTGAACTGAATTAAACTGAGTGGCTTAGCCAGCTTAGGCTCAGATAAGATTTTATTTCTCAGAATATGCATTCCAATAGGTGACTCAGATAAGCCTACTGGAGGGCAAGTATTAACATTACAAAGGCAGGTTTTTTTTGTTTTGTTTTTTTGTTGTTGTTTTAAGTTTTTATGAGTTTTATTAAATCCTTACGAAACAGAATACAAAATTGCGGCATTGACAGTTGGTGTCAAGGAAAACTTTTGAGCTGTATCAGTTTACCTGGTACAGTGGAGTTAAAGTGCTTGGATGTCTGGATCTCTTTTCCCCCACTTTAAAAAAAAAATGAATTGTTTTCTGTTATACATCTTAACATGGAAACACTGCCATTTCCCCTTTCCCCAGCACCAGGGCAGCCTAGCAGCCTGGAACACCCTGGGAGCCAGGCGCCCATTCACAGTTAACAGTTCCAGCCAGCCCTCCGCGTTGCATTGTAGATGTGATGGGGGAAGAGTAAGTAGCTGTCCCACCTTTGAGAAAAAAATGCTGTTCATAGCTCAGCTTTCCAGACCCAAGTGACCATAGTGCCTATAGCTGGTGAGGCCCCATTTCCCTTACAAAAGTAGAACCCCCAGTTGATACATGGAATTACTGATGGGCAAGAAATGCTGGACGTGGGGGTGGCTGCACACCCCAGGGTCTTTGGAAAGGCCGCTCCACAGACTCAGGCAGCCAGACAGGCATCGGCCCCCAGACTGCAACAATCGTACAAGACTTGGGGGGCAGCAGTGTCTGAGCCCCCCAACCCACAAGGCCCCCTGACATTCAAGTATTCTTCAAGAATAGTAAAAGGAAGTCAACTGGTGTTCTTAAAAACTAGTGAAACAAGATGAAAAACTGAATGCCAGAGGGCTATCCAGCGGGCCTGTCTGAAAGACCCAGCCAGAACCCAGGCTGAGCTGCCCACTGGCAGAAACACGTGTGCATAAAGAGAATGCTTGCATTGCATAGTGTCTCCCACCCCAGGACAAAGAGGGGTGCCAGAGTTTCCTCCAGCTTAGCAGGTCATGTGACATCTGACCTGGACACTGGGGTGGGGGCAGGTTGGTTCCTGGGTACCCGAGGGAGGACATTTTCCTAAAGGTGGGCACAGAAGGAATGCTGCCTTTTGGGGGTGGGAGGGGGAACTCTTTGGGAACCTGGGTTAGCCCTGGCTGGGGGCGTGGGGGGGAGGGGGAGACAGGGCTGGCAGAGCTTCCATGTCAACCCAAGGGTGGATGGGGAAGGACGCGGCCATGGTCAGACTGAGCCCTGAGAATGGGCACTCAGGTGCCCAGGGTGGGGGGTCTGCAGGTCCCCCATGTTGGCTGACGAGTGCCAGTCCAGCCCCTCCCATCCCTCCAGTGCCCTTGCTCTGGGTAGCCCCCAGTGGAAAGGGTGTGGGGTAGTGGCAATGGGTGCAGCCTCTCCCCATCAGCTGCAATTTAAGGTCAAGGTTGTCAGTGAGGGGTGGGGGGGGGTGTCCATGTGGTTGGCTATTCACTCCAGCTGCCCACACCCAGGACGCCAGGGTGCCTTTGGGGACGAAAGGAGGTGCAAGGTCAGTCCAGCCTTGAGAACACTGTGAGGGCTGGGAAGGGGGAGGGGGCACACGTGTGTCCCAGGGCCCCCCAGCTCTGGAAGACGGCCAACGTCCTCCTCCCCTGAGTGGCACTGGGCAGGGGCCCTGGGCACAGGGCCTTCCACAGTACATGTGAGCATGTGGGGCCAGGGTGGCGGGGGAGCGGCATGTGCAGCACATGCGCCCTCTGCTCTTCTCCCAGGGCGCTGTTTACTTTTAACACCATTCAAAGGAAAAAAAATGGGGGTGGCGGACAGAAAAAAAAGGAAAAACGCAAACAGCAAAAACTTTATATAAAAAGCTCCCCTCGGCTGCGCTGAGTGCCTCGGAACCGAGGGGGTGGGGTGGGGTGGCACAGCCTGCTGGTCACTGGCTGGCAACAGCTTAAAAAAGTCTTGAGATCTGATGGGGGGGTGACCTGTGTACAGAAGGAGGGAGGGGTCGTGCGTGGTCCCTGCCAGGACCACAGGGGCTGCGGGCAGGCTGGCTCTGCCGCCGCTGGGCCAGCTTGGATGGGGACGGTGGGGACAGCCGCAGGCACCCGGAGGCAGCTCGGATGGCCACGGGCGGGCCCTGCCCCGCCGCCTCCAACGCGCCCTCCTCGCGCTGGGCCAGCTGCCGGTTCATGGCGATGGCCTCGGCTGCGAAGGGCCTGAGGCCTCTGGCGCAGCTGTTCCTCGGCAGGACCGTGGGCGTGGGCAGGATGTTTCTGGGGCGCAGCCCTGCACCCGGGATGCGGCGGGACCTGTGCAGCGCTCAGCCTCCGCTTGGCATCCGAACCAGCAGCTCTGCAGTGAGATCTTTGGCAGCGAAGGCGGCCTGGGCCAGTCCTCCTCAGGAAACTCAGACCTGCCTCTTGAAGGCCTCAGCAGCATGTCCCGGCAGGCGGGGCGGGCCGCACCCCGTCCCAGCCGCAGCCGCTGCGCAGTGGCCCAGAGGGTGGACAGCCACCCAGCAGGATGCAGAGCATGACACCCAGGCTCCGGAGGGCGCAGCTTGTCTAGATGCCGGCCTCCTGGCTGAAGGCCTCCACCGCCTCGGGGGCACATACTCTGCAGAACCGCAGGGGTTAGCAGCTCGGGGTGGAGATGGGGGAGCAGTCACCACTGAGGTTGATGCCTCTGCCAGGTCAAAGTCGCAGATCTTCACGGGAGAGACCTGCCTGGGGTGTTTTCCAGCTTTAGGTCCCCGAGGGCAATGCCTTTGTTGTGCAGGAAATCCAAGGCGCTGGCCACGTCCTGCACGACCGCGCTGGCCTCCAGCTCATTAAAGTGCCGTCTCTCGTGACTGTGGCTTAGGATGGAGCTGCCCCGCATCTCCTCAAACACCGGGTAGCAGCGGTCTTCCTCCTCGAAGAACTCAGTCGGCTCCAGGGCGGTCCTGTGTCCCCGGCACTGACACAGCATCTCCGCCTCGGGAAACCCTGCTCCCGGTGAGGCCGGGCTGCTTCTCGGCGGCCCTGACGCGCTCCTGGCTGGTGGAGGCTGGAACGGGCTGCGCGCGGGCATGGGCGCCCTCCCCAGGCGCGTCCTCCTGCAGCTGGGAGGCGCCTTCGACCCTGCCCGAGGAGCTGTCAGTTGCCCGACACCGCTTCTTTTTCCTGCCCCTCTTGGCATCTGGGATGGCGATGGGCTCACTCGTGGGCATATCAGGGCGGGCTGGGCGCTCCAGGCTGCAGTCAGTCTCCCCGGTGGGCTTGTTGCAGGGAGGCCAGCTCGCAGGATGCTGCCCTTGAAGGAAGGGTGGAAGCCCTGAAGTTCGGCTGTTTTCTTCTGCACCATCTTCTGTCCGGGCCCCGCCAGCGGGGGAGGGGACGCAGGGCGGGCGGGGGGGGGGGGGCGTGTGCGGGGGGCCGACGGGGAGAGGACCCCGGGTTGGGTTCCCGCCGGGGGCGCAGTTCCTTCACCGCCTCGGCCTCAGACGCACAGCCCGGATCCCGCTGCGCGGACCGCGGGGGGAACAGTGCCGCCGCCGCCCCCGCAAACCTCTCCACCCCGGCTGCAGCCCAGAGGAGCCCAAAGGCAGGTTTTTTGTTTTGAAGAGGGGACATCAGGAGGTTTCCTGTCTTGGCACTACTCAGCAGCAGTGGGTATCCACTCACTTCACACCTGGTAAAATTGTACTTTCTGATGAAGAAGCATTTTAAGTTGACACTTGTGATCGAAACATTTGGTATACTTTTTAGAGAATCTGAAAACCAGGAATAGATGAAGTACCTAATTTTTGTTAAAAGAGACTCAGTAAAGAGTTAAAGTTATATAAACTATGGAAGTTGGTTAAGATCATTTGGATTAAGACTTTCCACGTAAAGATTTTTTTTTTTTTTTTTGGAAATGTCATTCAGCAACAAAATGAAGCCTAAATTTAAAAGATAAAGTGAAAATGTTTAAAAATCACACATAAGCGAGGAAACAGCAAAACTAGTAGTAGTAAGAGAAAGTCAGGGGAGATAGGGCATTTATCACATTGTTTCCTCTAATGCTTTTCTGGGTTTAAGCGGAAAATTTTCTTCTTGTCTGATCGCTATGGCTAGGACTTCTAGTACTATGTTGAATAAGAGTCATGAAAGCAGGCATCCCTGTCTTATTCCTGGTCTTAAGGGAATCACTTAGTTTTTGCCTGTGGAGTGTGATGTTGGCTGTAGGTTTGTCCTATATGGCCTTATGCTGAAATATCGCTCTATTCCCACTTTGTTGAGAGTTTTTATCATAAATAGGTGCTGGATTTTATCAAATGTTTTTTCTGCATCTATTGGTATAATCATGTGATTTTCACCTTTCATTTTGTTTATGTGATGTATCACATTTATTGATTTGCGTATATGGTACCAACCTTTTATCTCCGGGATAAATGCCACTTGATCATAGTGTATGATCTTTTTAATATATTGCTAGATCCAATTTGCTAGTATTTTGTTGAGAATTTTAGTATCTATGTTCATCAGGGATATTGGCCTATAATTTTCTTTCTTTGTAGAGTCTTTATCTGTTTTTAGAACTGGAATAATGCTGGCCTCATATAAAGAGCTTGGAAGTCCTCGCTCCTGGATTTTTAGAATAGTTTGAGAAGGATAGGTGTTAGCTTCTCTTTGAATGTTTGGTAAAATTCACTTGTGAAGCCATCCAGTCCAGGACTTTTTTTTTGCTGGAAGTATTTTGATTACTGCTTCAATTTTATTAGTTATAATCAGCCTATTCAGGTTTTCTGATTCTTCCTGGTTCTGTTTTGGAAGTCTGTTATGTTTCTAGGAATTTATCCATTTCACCCATGTTGTCCAATTTGTTTACATACAGTTGTTCACAGTATTTTCCTATAATCCTTTGTATTTCTGTGGTATCAATTACTACTTTACCTCTTTTATTTCAGATTTTATCTGGGCCTTTTCTGTTTCTTGATGAGTCTGGCTAAAGGTTCATCAATCTTGTTTATCTTTTCAAAGAACCAGCTCCTGGTTTCATTGATCTTTTGGGTTTTTTTTTGTTTTTTAGTATCTATGCCATTTATTTCCACTTTGATCTTTATTATTTTCTTTCTACTTACTCTGGGCTTTGTTTGTTGTTGTTTTTCTAGTTCTTTCAGGTGTAGGGTTAATTTTTTTAGATTTTTCTTGCTTCTTGAGGTAGGCTTATAGTGCTATGAACATCCCTCTCAAGACTACTTTCACTGTGTCTCATAGATTTTGTAGTGGTGCATGTTCATTTTCATTTGTTTCTAGGTAATTTTTAATCTCTTCATTGATGGCATTATTAACCCATTCATTGTTTAATAACATGCTATTTGACCTCCATGTGTTTGAATGTTTTAGAGCATACAATGGGGGTAAAGACAACTCTTCGAGAAATGGTACTGGGAAAATTCGACAGGTACATGCAAAACACGAAACTAGACCACCAGCTTACACAAGAATAAACTCAAATGGATTGCACACTCTCATTACTGCGAAAGTGGTAATGTGTGATTCCTTTCTCAATTCCATATTCAATCGTTGCCAAGTAAATCCTATTCTTTCTTTGTAATATTCTATTCCCACTGCCTGGGCCTTGAGTTCAGGACATTAAATATTTTCACCCAAACTGCAACCACCATCTTTTAAAAAAATTTTTTTATTGATTTTTAGAGAAAGAGGAAGGAAGAGGGAGAGAGAGAAACATCGATGCAAGAGCACATCAGTAGGCTGCCCCCTGCGTGCCTCCTGCTGGAGATCGACCCCCAAACCCAGGCATGTGCCCTGATGGCAGAATCAGAGCAGCAACACTTTAGTGCACAGGATGCCGCCCAACCAACTGAGCCACACCAGCCAGGGCACAACCTCCATCTTCTGAAGCATTCTCTAATTTCTCATATAATTCATCCTATACTCGAGTGACAAATTAATTTTCCTAAACCACAGATGTGACCCATCACTTTACTACCTAAAATATTTGTTCCTCAATATACAAGTCAAATCCAAAAACTTTTTCAGCTTGGCATTTACAGCCCTCCATTATCTGGTCTTTATTAATACTTTTTCATCTCTGCCACCCACTATTTCCTTACCTTGTGCTCCAGCCAAACATAGCTAAATTTAATCATATCTGAAAACTCCTTGAATAGTCCCTATATTCTTTCTTTTTTTAATGCTCACCCGAGGACATGTTCATTGATTTTTCTTCAGAGAGAGGGTATGAGAACGGGGGGAGGGGGGTGAAACATTGATGTGAGAGTAACAGCAGTTGCCTCCTGCATGTGCCCCAACCTAAGCCAGGTATTGAACCCACAACCTTGGTATGCACCCTGACCGGGAATCGAACCTGCCACCCTTTGGTGTACGGGACAACGCTCCAACCAACTGAGCCACACTGGCCAGGGCTCTCTATCTTCGCTTATGTCATTTCTCTCCTCCCACCCCCAACCTGATTAACAGTCTCCATTCATTTGTAGCTTTCAGAAGCTTACCCAAACTTTGGTTCAAATAATCTCATTTTTCAAAAATCTTCCTCCATCCTGACTCTAATATATGTAAAGGCTATTTTTAATATCACTTATACTGCATTTCTACTATAGTTACCTGTGTAATTCATATCCTTCCTGTTAAGATTATAAGCAACTTGAGATATGAATGGCTGACTCATTTGTCTTCCCACAGGACACTGCACATGGCTGACATTCAATAAATATTAAATACATGTTGAATTTATAATAAAATATGTACATAAGATAATAGCATGGTTCATAAAATTATATAGGAAGTTTCCTTCATTTTCTAATGGAGAAAAAACACTGCCAAGAGAGTTTTTTGTTTTTTGTTTAAGTTACCTTAATTATTTTCTGTAAAGGCAGATTAAAAAGTGCATTTCCCCTAACATTGACCAGTATACCTTCCACCTCTTATGTGTACATGAATAGTTATAAAAACTTCCTTGGCTCAAAATATAAAATTGCTTTCCAAGGTTACAATTTTACATAATTATAGGTACCTAGTGATCATACACTCAATCGCCTTACCACTGAAAACAGTACTGTGGAAGGAAATGGCTTGCCTGGAGGCTGCCCCCAAGCCCACAGCGCTGAGACAGCCCCACTTGTTTTAGAGAAGGGCCGTCACAGTATAATTGTACTTTTCTGTTTTGCTTCCTCCACACCCCCATGACATCGATCAGCCCAAATGTTTGTTTACAGCCCATACTTCCAGGTTCACAAGTTAAAAATAATAGGCTTTAGGTTAAACAATTAACTCAGCAAAGATTTACTGAACAAGTACTATGTGGAAAGCACTGTTGGGGACACAGAAATTAATAAGACATAATTTTCATCTTCTGGAACTCATGATTAAATGCACAACACACACGTTAACAGCTCCATTATCAAGCAGATGATGTAAGTGCTAAAAAGCTTCCAACAGGGTGCAAACTAAGCTCTATAAAGAGAGAGAAATCTGAGATGAATTTAATCCGAATTATCAGGGAAACTTCAAATGAAAGATGGGTTTCTTTTTAAATCAAGCGATAACATTGAAGATTTTAAAGATTATTTTTGAGTAAATAACTTCATTTGTTTTAAGCATTTTTATTCACTAGAACTACAACAGAATTGCGTTTTTCCCATTGAAAAGGTAACTGATTTGACATGAGTTAAAATTTTAGTTATATGGATTTATTTATAGCTCACCTTGAAACACAGGGAAATGTATTTTACAGACAAAACTTGTGGCCTGTTCAAAGGAAAGAAACAATGTACCCAATAATCTATATTAATATTTACTTAAAATTATACTCTCAGAGAATGGCTAGGTACATATAAATGGGCCAATTTTTACAGAAATTTGTTCAGCATTTCTGTAGTCCATTAAAAGGGTAAATACTGAACTGAAAATAAAATTCAGGGCCCTAGATTCATTTTTCATTCATACGACCGCCTCCTGCAGCACAGGCTTATTCCAGATACATGGCCAGAGGTCTGACTCAGGCCTTGAAGCATTTGCTTTTCAAGTGAGCTCCACCGACACCATTTCTAGACTTAGATTCTCCCTTAAGGATTCGGAGCTGCCTTGACCTGATGCTGGACACGCTGAACACTGTGGGACAGAGGAAAGGACCGCACTCATCTCAGCTTAAAATTAGGGGCACAGAGGGGCGGGCAAGTCCCAGCTGACAGATGCCAATGGGGGGCATTTTAAGAAGAAGAAATTATGACAAGACAGGAGTGACCGCAAACTGGGGACCATGCAGAAAGGAGTACGGTATTCCAAACTGCTACTATTTTTTTAAAAACTTCCAGCTCTTCATTACATTACAGAATTCATCACACGTTTTGTAATTACGGACCGGTTCAACAACAAATTAGGAAAAAGTTTTAGGATAAATTCTATGCAGTTTTACAAGACATTTGCATTTAAATATTCCATTCAAACCAATCTCTTGAGATTCCCTATAAATACAAAGGAACTAAAATCAGATGATAGGTTCAGGCAGGGGAAGCTGGGAACGAATAACTAATATAAATTTGGGATCGGGCTACATGGTGCAGTGAGTGTCCTGCTCCAGGAGCCGGCGGGGACCCCAGTGGATGGGTTGAGCGGGGGAATATCTGCGCCCCGCGGGCCCCCGACACTGATTCCACAGCCGGGGCTCCGTCCCTCCTTCCTCAGCTCCTGGGCCCCGGCAGGTCACCCTTTCAACCCGCGGGGCCGCTCTCCCCGCAAACATGACTCCCCTGCGGGTGGTGAAGCCGCCCTCACGCACTCACCTGCTCACCGTCCCCCTCGCAGGGAGCTGTCCCCAAGGTGGGGGAAGGTCGCCCCCAGGGAGCTCCGGGAGGTGGTCCTGCCCGAGGTCCCACCGATGGGGTGGCCCGCAGGCTCGCGGGAAGGGAAGTGGGCGGCCTCTGAGCGCGGGGCTGAGGGCAGGTGCGAGCCCTGGGGGTGGGGGAGGGAGGCGGGCGGGCGGGGTTGTGCCCAGGTGACCGAGACTAAGTCCCATGGCACCGAATTGAGCGTTTGGAGATTTATTTGGCCACCGTCGGAGGCTCCAGGGCTCCTGCCCGAAACAAACCCGCAGCCCCAGCAGTGTTTGCGGGAGGATATAAAGGCAGAAAAACAAACTCCTCTCTGTCTGGGAGGGGGAGCAGCTGGGTCACCAGCCGGGCGGGGAGCTGGCGGGGCGCGGCGGGAGCTGAGCCCCGGCTCATTGACTCTCCAGTCGGCGTCCTCGGGGGGCCGCTCCTCTGCGCAGGGAGGGGGGAGGGCAGCGCTTCTGGGGGAGGGTCCGCTGCTCTGGCTCATCCTAAAGTGGCGGCTGCAGGGTGGAGGATGGGGCGCTGTGCTTCAGGCGGCTGGGCCCGGGTCCGAGCGCACCCCGCCCGCTCCGCCCGGAGGAAGAGCCGCCCTCACCCGGAGAGGAGAAATCCCGCAACTTCAAGAGAAATGCCCCCCCAGGCCCCGGGAAAGAAAACCTTGGGGGATTTGCCCCCCGCCCGGAAATTCTGTTTGGGGGGGCCTCCTGGGCTGGAGGCTGACTTGTGGGGAAGGGGGACTTCCGTTCCTCCAGCGGGTGCGGGGCCGGGCCAGGCGGGGCTGGGGCGGGGGCGCTGCGTCCCCTCCAGCCCTGTCTCCGCGCAGCAGGGAGGGTGAAGGAGGGAAAGACACTCACCTTCCTGCAAACGGGAATTTAAAAAGCTGGGGCAGCAATACTCATATCTGACAAATAGACTTCAACATGAAGGCCACAGCAAGGGACAATAAGGTCCCTACACACTAAAGGAACGGATCCAACAAGGGGCATAACCCTGTAAGCACATGTGCGCCCCAGACAGGAGCACCTCAATATGAAAAGAGCTTCTGCAGACGTTAATGGAGACATCGGCAGCAATGCAGCCATGGGAGGGACTTCAACATCCCGCCCACCTCCCTAGGGAGATCTCCCGGACAAAAATCAGCAAGGGAACAGGGACTCTCAATGACACACTAGGTTAGATGCATTTAATCAACATTTACAGAACATTCCACCCCAAAGCCGCAGAAGAAACACTCTTCTCAAGGGCACACAGGACATTCTCAAAGATGGACACATGTTAGGATACAAAACAAGTCTCCACAAGTCCAAGAAGATTTAAGTCACATCAAGCACCTTCTTGAATACAGTGCCAGTGGGAATGCAGACTGGTGCGGCCACGGTGGAAAACAGTGTGCAGTTTCCTCAGAAAATTAAATCTGGAACTGCCAATTAACCCAGCGAGCCCACTTCTAGGAATATATCCTAAGAAACCCAAACACCCTGTATCCATAGCAGCACAATTTACAACAGGTAAGATCTGGAAACAGCCCAAGTGCCCATCAGTAGATGAATACATTAAAAATACTGTAGTACATTTTCTGCATGGAATACTACACAGCTATAAAAAAGGATCTCTCACCTTTTGAGTCAGCATGGAGGCACCTGGAGAGTATTATGCTAAGTGAAATAAGCCAGCCAGAGACAGACAAGTACCAGAGGATCTCACTCAGATATGAATCTAATGAACAGAACAAACCAATGAACAAAATAGATCCTGAGAAGCACAGAACAGACTGACAAACCTCAGAGGGAAGGTGGAGGTGAGGGGAGGGGAGCGATTAACCTAAGAATTTATATGCATATAAGCATAACCTGTGGGCACAGACAATAGTGTGGTGAGGGTTTGGAAAGGGGGGATGCTGCTAGGTAGAGGGGATCAATGGGGGGAAAGGGGCATCTGTAATACTTTCAAAAATAAAGATAAATTTAAAAATAACCAAAAAACCACACCACAGAACCTAAAAGTATATCCCAAAGACAAAAAGAACTACAAAGAAATCCTAAATTGAATCCAGTTACTTTAGTGTTAGTAAAACAATATTTGTATTGTTATTTTGAAAAGATTAGATATACATATATTGTATGTTAAAGCAAATAAGTAATTATGTTGATGTTATTAGGATCTCAGGTTTTCAGGGTAAAAATATACAAATATTTTTCCCCAAACATTTTTATAATTTATATATTTTTCAAGCTGTTAAGCAAAAATTCTATAATCTTCCTTTGATTTGAAAACATCACTATGAATTCATGATATATTTTTTCCTATCTATGAAAATATGTGTTTCCTAGTCTGTCCACTAAAAAGGCCTGAAAAAAATGATGCCTAGTGGCAATGGGCTTTCCTACTCACTATCACTTAGATGGTGGTCTCTAAACACTATTTCCCAATAAAAGTGGCTAAACTTCAGTGCCCAGGTCTAATACAAGACACTTACAAAATACTCTTTAAGTATCTTGTCATGCCAGAAAGAAAGGACCTATCAGAATACTAGGGCCATATAAAAAGATAATTAACCAAAGGGGTTCCCCCTCCCTAAAGATGAGACAATTTAAACATGACTACAGTGGATTGAATCACATATAACCCATGTGTTATAAATCTATACAATTCCATGAGTTCATAAAGATGCTTAACAAAAAGCAAAACTATAAACATTTGGAAGTAGCTCTTCTGAAAACTGGTGATGAAAGGGAAAGTATCAGGCACTAATTCTGCTTTCCTCATAAAATCTGTACTTCAGAGTAATAATTGGATGACAAGGGAAAAGTCTTTATAGAAGAATTGCAGCTAATCAGAGCTAAAGCAATAATAAAAATGTAAAACTCATCATGTTTCAAGCCTTAATAAGATAATGCATCCAAGCAATGAATCAAGGGATACCAAAACCCTTCCACGAAAGGTGGATCAGGTTCATTATGTTAATCTTTTGACTTTTGTGTATGTTTAAATGTTTCCATAATAAGTGTTTCCATCTTTAGGCTCCTTGTCCCTAGCATAGCACCTGGCATGTAAGAGTCAACCATTTTTTGTTTTATGTGACTCAGTTCAGTCAGACCTTATCTGTGTTCCTCAAACAGCTCCCCATTTTTAGGAAATCTTTTGTTTCTGTCTAAACCTGTGCTGCTCACACTTCAATGTGCCTGAGGGTCGTGGAGTGGGACTGGAGGTTCTGCGTTTCTAATAAGCTCCAGATGGTGATGCGTTTCCTTGGCTGTGGACCGTGCTTTGGGCCTCAAGGATCTGAACCAGTGATGTAGTTAGTGGACAGGATGTGATCTCATATCCAACTACAGGAATAAGAAATAGAAATACATTATAGCTGTTTACTCATTCCACCCATTTTAGGAAACAGCATCGAAAAAAAATCTACCACATTGAGCACGTTGACCCGGCCCCTCAACCGCCACTGTTGGACGGGGCTGTGGGAGCCCCTGGCTGCCACCAGGCTGCGTCTGGGATGATGCCGCAGCCGGTCATGGCCCGGGGACGGCCACATGCTGCGGGAAACAGTGCGCGGGAAAGGCGGCAGAGAGCTAGGGCCAGACAGTATGTATTTGTTGGCTTTGTTGGCCACAGGGTCTGTTGGAACATGAGAGTAGACAATATGTAAAGAAAAGGAAGGGGTTGTGTTCCAATAGATCTTTATTCACTGCAATTCAAGTTTCATATAATTTTCACATATCACAAAATATTATTCTTCCTTTGATCTTTTACCAACATCTTAAAAATACAAAAAATTTTCTTAGTTCACAGGCCGTGCAGAAACAGCAGGTCAGATTTGAGCCATAGTTTGCCAACCACTGGTTTAAAAGATGGAAAGTCAATTCTTATTTTTTGGTTTTTGCTTTCTTACTGCTACTATATGTTTTTTCAACCCACTCAAAAGTGCATATTCCTAAAAAGTAGACCCCCAGCTCATGCTTTCTCAGAGCGCAGGGATCTTCTCAGGGGTGTTTTTAATCTCTCTCTGAGGGTGAATTCCAATACAAATCGGTATCTTCACACCAACACCTTTCAGCAACATTACCAGGTCTTAGCTCCCACAGAGAAGGTCATTACAACCAGCTACTGCAGTTCATGCTAAGGTATTCATTGGAGTGTTGTTTAGAATAAATTTTAAAGACCAAACAAACAGTTAAATAGAAATTATGGAATTATGTGATTCTATCAGGTCACCACTAAGTGGAAAAATACTGGTAGAAGAATAGAATTTACAATGTGATCACGTTTTACGCATTTATGAAACAAGTGTGATTTGTAATATTTAACATCAATCTAAATACATTCACAGAGTTACTGAAAGATTAGAAATATATTTAACCCCGAGGTACCAAAGGAGTTTTAGAATAGACTCTATTTTTATAACGTACCCTAAACGTCAGGCTACAGTTTGAAGCTGTGTATCATGTTCTTCAATATTAGAGTTCTGCTCAATCTAAGTTTTGGGTACAGCAAAAAGTTGAAGTGTGGCTCAGTTATGTTCCACTGAGTTGCAAGAGGGCTTTAGCACATCAAGGATAAAGGGCTTCCACTCTTAAGGACAATCAGATCACGAACGGAATGAGCCTTCTGTTGATAAACATAAATCCCAGGGATATAATCTACATCCTAAAGTCAAATTCATTCACAGAAAACCACTTGTGCCAGGAACCAGCCTGAAAGAGGAACAAAGGCAGGGAGGTGCGGTGGCCCAGAGCGAGGTGCTGGAGCCCGGATGGAACGAGGAAGGTGTGAGTCTGGGAGGGCCCCCTGCACAGTGTTGGCGCTGGAGCCAGAGCACCCCGAAAGGCGGGCGACATGGCAGGAGGGGTCAGACAGCAAGGTCAGGGGGCACCCCGCAGGCAGGACCGCCCAGCCTGGCCTTCAGAGCCGACAGGGTAAGTCATCTGCAGAAGAGGTGGCCCGGCACAGGGTGAGGAAGGATGGGGTGAAGCGGGCACATGCCTGGAAGGGACAGCAGTGGAGACAACCCAGTGTGGGGGTCACAATCCAGGCGGGAGGGAGGGGACACGTGCGCAGGGGCGGGGCGACAGAGCTGGTTACCCACAGGAAGCCTGACCAGATAATCAGATACTGCGGGTGGGGCCCGCTTACTGCCAGGAAAGGGACTAAGAAGGGAAAGGAAACAACTAGCATGAACCCCGCGGGATAGATTGGTGAGAACTCCTGCTTTTCAATATATTCCCAGAGAACTGCAGACGCGTGTGCGCGGATGTGCGTGTCCTCTGCACACACGGTCCCTGCTGCTCTGAGGGGCCCGTGAGCAATGAGCCCGGGAGCGGCGCGCACCCCACAGCCAGCGCCGGGCCTTGGTCTCTAAACGTCCTCGCCCCTAAGAGGAGTCGGGGCTCTTATGGGAAAGGCTGATTCCAGGGCTGGGCAGGAAACCGCAGGGCGAGCCTGGAACATCCTGTGCCCAGAGAGCAAGGAAGAGCTCAAGGGAAAATGGGGACAGGTCAGAAAGACAGGAGGGCACCCCGAAAGGCCACCACGGGCCCAATGGGGGGAATTAAGCACCAAAACAGTCAGCTTTCCCTTCTCCCTCGTGCCCACTTGTCTTTAACTGTCTCGGTGCAGAAGGGATGGCGGAATGAGGGCCCCAGCACCTGGCAGACAACATGGTACCGGCTGATTCCAGCAGGAATCATCGCGGGCGCTGTGCCAGCTGCGAGAAATTCAGAGGAGGGGCCAGGTATTGGCACCGCTCAGAGGACCCCGCACAAGGGATCTGTGACATACAGAACATAAATAGGAGCTTCACTGTGGGCGAGCCCGGCAGACACTTCTTAACCGCACGATCCAGGTCAACAGCGCCAGGCCTGGAGCCGAGCGTGTGCCCCAGGTCGGCTGTGCTGGAAGGTCCGCGTCGCTGCGGGACGCGCCCGCCCGGGCGGCATAACCTGCGCTGCGTGAGGGAGCTCCACGCGGCCCCGAACGGGAGTCCACAGAATAGCTGCCTGCACTCTTCAAACTGGAAGTCAGGAAAAGCAAAGGAAGCCTGAAGACTGTCCCAGATGAAGGAGACTAAAGAAACGGGACAATGGGCACAACACAGCGTCATGGATGTTCTTTGACTATAAAGGATATTACCGAGACAATAGGAAAATCTAAATGATATCCAAGATTACATATTAATACTGAACCAATTTTAATTCCCCCATTTTGATAATTATACCGCAGTTCGGTAAGATAATTCCGTCTTCATAGGAAATGCACACTAAAGTACTGAGGAGTAAAGAGGCATGTGTGTAACTTTCAGATTTTATATATATGTGTGTGTGTGTATGTGTCATACCTACATTTATATTTATCTAGGAAGAGAGAAGGGAGGAAGGGTAAAGCAAATGTAGTAAAATGTTAGCATTTGGGGATGGTACCCAGGAATTCTTCCTACTATTCTTGCAGCTGTTTTGTAAGTCTGAAACTGCCAATACAGAGTTTTCTAAAAGACAAATAAATTCAGAAAAATTATTTTAACAAATTGTAACCCATTGAATAAAATAAGCCATGAGCCTATATTGATAAATGAGTCAATCAGAAGTGTAGGGAAGAGACCGTTGCATAGGCCCAAAGTACTTCCCTATAAAACACTAATTGCTTGTAAAGTGAGGAGGGAACATTACAGAGGAGAAACCAAGCAGGTACCACCCTCCCTGACCCACATTAACGTCACCAAGAATGGCAGAGCAACAGCGCAGGCCCCACCACAGGACACAGTTAGAGGAGTGTAGGACGACTTCTGTGGTGCTCGGGCTAAAAATGTATAACCGAAATCTCATCATAAGGAAACATCAGAAAATCCACCCGAAGGACAGTCTACGTTACGGAGCTTACTCTTCAAAAGACCCAAGGTCATGAAAGCCAAGGAAAGACTAAGGGCCTGCTCCAGACTGAAGGAGACGAACACACACTACAGCTAAATGCAACCCAGGGATCTGAACAGGATCCTTTTGCTATAACAGACACTACAGACAAGTGGCAAAAATGGAAAAGAATATGAGGATGAAATAATAGAATGTATTCGTGTTAATTCCTGATTGTGAGGGTGGTCTGGTAGCAAGTGGAAGGTACTGACTGGTAGGAAATAAACACTAAAGGAATCGAGGTGTTGGCATAATGTCAGCAATTTACTCTCAAAGGGTTCAGGGGAAAAGAGTTCTTTGTACTAAAACTTGGAGTTTTCTCTAACTTTAACACTATTTCTAAAAAATAAATCAATAGAAAAGGGAAGAAGCCTTAGGCAAACTTTATTTCCCCACAAGGAAAGATCTATGAATCAGGGTCTAAAATGACACGCGATGAGTCTAATGGCAATATAACTAACAATTGTAATACATGCCAACATTGATGGCAGCCACAGCAGCAGATATAAAAGTGATGTCTGTCTAAATCTTTAGGATCAAATATAGTGATAAAATTGGAATAGATAAAAAAGCTATCAATTAACACCACTAAAGTGTGAAGGACATTTTGGTGGTTTGGGTGTGGTTTAAACCGCTGGTATTTGGGCAGTTCCAGTATATAAACCTCCATAGTGCTGGCTTTCACTTAGAAAACATGCTTGAAACTTAGATGCCAAGAAACATAGTTTAAAATACTATAAATTTTCAGCACACACATGATCCAGAAATATTTTTCTTTAATAAAGATCTCACATGTTATGCGTTTAATGGAAAACAATTATTGAAATGTTATGTAAACAGTCCAGTAAATAAATTTTTACTATTTGTTTCAGATCATATAATATTTCTTCAGAATCTGTGCATATTCTCGTGATGTTTTCACAAGTAGATCTTGTTGTGAAGTTCACTGAGCAACGGATCCTACAGGATAAGCTCTAAAGGATTCAGATTCAAATGCAGCAGCACCTGGAAAGAAAAGGAAAATTATATTCTTTATCTACACTGCCACTAAGTATAAGTGTTAAGAAGAATGAAAACATCTGTATATGACGACAGTGCACAGCACAAGGTTACTGTGGCCTGTGGTCTGCCCGAGGATGCACACGGGATGAAGTGCTACTGTGGACACGAACAGCAGTGTGCTGGTTGCCAGAGGGAAGGGGGTGGGGGGCGAAGGGGGGTCTTAATATACGGTGATGGGAGAAGATATGACTCTGAGTGGGGGCACACAGAGGAATATACAGATCTTGTAACAGAAACCCAGCCCTGAAACCTATGTGTTCATATTAACCATTGTCACCCCAATAAGTTTAATAAAGTGTTATATATAAAACCAAACCAAAACAAAAATAAACAAAACAGAATTGCTATCATGGCTAAGTAGCAGGCATCTGGCTGCCTTGAGGGTCATTCATTCACTCAACAGCCACACAGTAAGGAGCACGGCGGGCGCTGGAGTTAGAGGGGAAGCTGCTCAGGCCAGCCCTGGACAGTCGCCCGCTGTAAACTGAACAGACGGAGGAGCAGGCAGTTTCCACTCAGAGCCGCATGCACCGTGGCGAATATAAAACAGGGCCCCCCTGGGGCACACAGAAGGGACATTCCAGTTGTGTGTCAGCATGGCTGGCCTCTGGGGAGCGGGGATGTGTAAGTTGATACCCGAAGGACACGGGAAACCTATGCCAGAAAGAGAAGGGCAGCAGATGCCAAGACTAGGGGCGAGGGGGGCTCCTGTGGAGCCGAATCGCCTCGTTTGCCAGACGCTGGAGCAAAGGGGCGGAGGAGGGGAAGTAGCGCCTAGAGACAAGTCTGAGTAATTTGGCCAAAACAATGGACTTGGTGTTTTTACTCCACGCAAAGGAATCTGGAGATTTTCCTGAGGGCAGAGGTGACTGACAAAGTCAGTGACTGGAGATCTAAATGTCGGCCCCGGGTGATAGCTATGAGAACTGTAGCTGCTTCACTAAGTCCTGGTCCCTGGTGAAAACCTGAGAAGTGGGTGACGCCCAGATTTCTGGCAACAGTTTCAGCTGACATTCCATCAGCATCACAGAGGAGAGGAAGGGGGTGGCCAGAAAGAAGAGATGCACGGCCCGGCTGGGTGGCTCAGCTGTAGGACTGTCCCTTGCAACTAAAGGTTGCAGGTTCGATTCCCATCAGGGTACATACCTACGTGTCCGGTTTGCTCTCGGGTGGGGGCAGGAACGGGAGGTAATCAATCGATGTTTATCTTTCACATCAATGCTTCTCTCTCTGTCTAGCTCTCTCCCTCCCTCCCTCTCTCTCTAAAATCAGTAAAAACATCTCCTCAGGGGAGGATTGAAAAAAGAGAGAGGTACACGGACTGTTGAGGTTTCTAAAAGCTACGGGACGCGATGAGCAGATGCAGAATAAGCGGATCTTCCTCACGCTGCACTTTCACTGTTCACTCGCTTTGGACAAGAAAACACATGGTGCAGTCAGTGCCTGTCACCCGGACATGGAAAATGCCCTTCCCCACTTACAGTGTGTTTCAAAAATCAATGATGTTTCAATTTAATTAGCAAATTTTGGCAACATACCTTCTTTTAGTTTTCTACTTAGAGTTTTTTTCAAGCTCCTGCTGCATCTGCAGGAAGTCAAATATATTTATACTCTTTCAGTTTAATAAGAGACATTATTATAGGAATTATAAAGAGCTTATGAAATGCATCCTTTAAATAATGCTTTTAGAGACTAGACCTAACTTGGGGGTTGCGTAAACAGAAAAATAATCACATAAATAAAATAAACTCAATTTCTATTATTTTAATTTTAGATAACAGAAAGCATGTATATGTAATGCTATTGAGATTAACCTGATAAAAAGCATAATTAATTTTGGTCTATTGAATAAACATAACTTCAGAAAAGTGATGTTTCATCCCATTGGTTCAAAGAAGTTCAATCGAGTCAAGTCATATTTCACACTGAGTGCATTACTTTGCAAGTCTTAGAAAAACTGCCCTTTTTAAAAGTTTTGGGGCTTGTTTTCCATTTTAATGAAGTTTTTCTTAAAGTGACTTTTCTATTCTTATACTTTTAGAAAATTAAAATCTCAAGCTATGTTCTATGCCATTAATTTTTCAACCTAAAATGACAAAAGCGGTACTGTCATAGGTCGTGTGAAAATTCTACCAGCAAAAATAAATAAATAAATAAATAAAGCTACTTTGCTGTCTGTTCTATGACTGAAACATTTCTTTCTAGAAATTAGGGATAAATTTGGAAACATTCAACTAATTATAATTATAGTCTTCTTCACTATAAAATGTGTGGGGATATTGCAAATGGTATTACATATCCCAATCTAGAGCATTCTTAACTTAAACCTTTCTTGTAAAAGGTACCTTCTCCCTAAGTGCCTGAAACAGGGTTTAAAATACTCTGCTAAACATAAACACTGTGGCGATCATGATAATGTGATACCCAATGCCTTTCCAAATTTTAGGTGTGAAGACAAATTTGTTGCCTGAGATGTTCCCCAGTATTTTCGGAGGCTGTTCTCCGTCACACTTTACAAGAGCATGAGCGACAGGCCTTATTACACGGAGAGGGTGGCAGCGGCCTTGCTCGACAGGCCTTGTGGTGCTAACTCAGCACCTCATAGAGAGAGGCCTTTACTGAATCAATTTCATGTTACCATTAATAAACAATATGTGCAATGTAAAGCACATTTTTACACAACTTGAATTAAGAAACCACTGATGTAACTATCTTTTCCCCAAAAAGCACTTTTCCTAAATATTTACTTCTGTGACATTTATGCTTATTTCTAAGTGAGGATTCTGTTCAGATGGTGGAAGGAGCTTGAAGTCCAACATTCATAAGGAGAACACATCTGCAACTTTATTTATATTTTTCCATTTACCAAAAATATAGAAAGGCGAGGAACTTATGCACATAAAAACAATGCATCGGCAACTTTAAATCCAAAGGATTTATAACTAGAAGGATTTTTCTCACTACTGGTAGTTCTCAAACTATATCCCATAGGAATCTGAGTTTCCACCGGGGACAAGTTAGGACTGCAGAGCCTGAGTCTCCTTCCCTCCTTTAGCTAGACAGCTCTGAGTCTCTGTTTTATATGATACAGTTTCATGAAGAAAATTTTTTTAAAGTTCTAGTCCTTGAAAGAAAATTGTTGAAGGTGTGAAAATCACTGATTTAGTCCAAGTCCCCAATTTTACATAAGAGGCAACAAAGGCTCAGAGAGATTGTAGGTCGATCGCCCGAGGTCACGAAGCCAACGGGCTGCAGGCAGAAGCGGGTCTGCGTCTCCCTCCTGAGCCTCGGGCTCCGTGGCAGCGGCTTCCTCACACTCAGGAGAGACACACGGGCTTTGAGCAGAACTCAGAGGAAACCAGCGCGGGAACTTTGCCGTGAGCTCAACAACCTTTCGGCAGGGGACGCGAAATAGCAGCTTTCTAACTAAACTGCACGTTTCAATGTCATGAATAAAAATCAAGGGACGGAAATTAGCATCACGTCTCCTCTTAGGAGCGGCCAGGACACTCGGTTTATAAAGCGCAGGACAAGAAACGAAGGAGAAAGTCTTCAGTTAAACCGAACAAGCTGAAATGGAGGAAATTCTTCCTTAAAAGAACGACTCCTTCCCCCCAAAAAGCTGGTTTACCAAACCCATCAAGACGTGAGTGATCCATGTTGTGGGTCCCCTGTAGCAGAATTTAAAACCCGCAGCAGGTCTCTGTAGCACCTAGCAGGCTGCTGTCCCACTTTCTCCTCCTCAGTCGGTGTGAACGACAGACACGCGCTAATTCCCAGGGTGATTTAACCACCAGAAAGGGCAGGGCCCGCCTCCCTGCCTTCCTCTCACAGGAGGACCTGGGCTCTCTCCACCCGCCCCTGGAGCAGGGGTTTGCCTGGTGGGCGAGTCCGAGAGAAGGAACTGAGGTCACTTGCCTGTTCGGGGCTCTTCCTGGAGAAGTTGTGTCGCCCAAGGGCCAGCAGTGGGTCCCGGCACCTCCCGCTGAGCAGCCTCAGGCGATGCGCTGGGAACCCAGCGGGAGGGAGGCTGTCGGCCCGCAGCCCCTGCTCTCATCTCAGAGGGGAAGTGGGTGTCACTTGCCACCTTCCCGCCACAGCTCCAAGAAACGTGACTCCACAACCCTCACAGAAAGGTTTTCTTCTTCCCCGACTTCTACTTAATGTGCATTGTCCAGAACCCAACAAAGGCTCCCCTGCTCGACACACTAAATGGTCCACACACCAGGCCCTCAAGGGTGGGCTTACTGGAACGCGCAGGAGAGGCAGGGTGGGGGAGAACAGGGACAGGCCCACAGCTGCAGCAGGCTGAGCCCACAGCCCCAGCAAACCCAGTAGTTGCGGATGGGTTAGGGTGCAGCCCCCACACTGCAGACCAGCAGAGGGCAACAGTCCAGCAGCATCCCTAGCCCCACCCCAAAATCCAGGTCCCTGCCCAGTTGCAGCAGACCAGTAGCAGCAGCAGAGACAAGTCTCCAGCCCCCTGGCCGCAGCACTGTGCTGCCAGTGGCCACGGGGAATGAGGCCGCAGCTCAGTGGGCTCACAAACTAGCTCCCCTCAACTGGCCACATCCCCCTGCCTGCCACGCTGGTGGCGCCCTGAGACCCAGGCAACCCGGATCCAGCACCAGCACCCACCACCCTGGTCAGCCTGCTGCCACCACTCCCATGTCCAAGGCTAAGCCTCCCACACCTTGAATCACTGCACCCCCCTCCCCAAGCTTAAGTAGCACAGTAAGAGAAAACAAATCCTGTGCTACCCCACCACCTGCTGGAAAACTAAAGAAAGACCCCAAGTTATCAACCTGCTGAATGGTGGAAACCAAATGTCCCTAAATAAGAAAAGTGTTCACTACTTCAAATGCACCAGCAGAGAAACAACCCATTAAGCAGCATGGACCACCAAGGTAACGCTAACAAAGAAAATGACAGTTCTCCAGAAAGAAACTCAAAATAACGGCTGGTTGTGATACAAATGAGAGAGAAATCAAAATAGCAGTCATGAAGAAACTCAACAAGACAAAAGAAAACTCAAAAGGCAGTTCAATGAGCTCAGAAATAAAATGAATGAACAGAAGGAGTACTTTACCAAACAGAAGAAAACTATGGAAAGAACCAAACAAATTCTGGAGCTTAAAGAACTCCATAAAGGAGATGAAGAATGGATATATTAATAACCATGATACACAATGAAGCCTAGTTACTATTTCAAGACTCCCTATCATTGCCATCTTAGTCACCAGTCATTCAAGTGCTGGCAAGATATACAGACATAAGTGACCCTCATTTTAAAAATTCAAATATATTGGCAAACATGCCGCTGCGAGAGATGTCTGAGATTTTGCTGCCTACGTTTTCTTCAAGGATTTTCATGGTTTCACAACTTAAGTCTTTTATCCATTTTGAGTTTATTCTTGTGTATGGTGTGAGTTGGTGGTCTAGCTTCTTTCTTTGCCTGTCCCTGTCCAATTTTCCCAGCACCATTTTTTAAAGAGACTGTCCATTGTATGCTCTTGCCTCCTTTGTCAAATATTAATTGAGCATAAAGGCTTGGGTCCATTTCTGGATTCTCTGTTCTGGTCCACTAATCTATATGCCCGTTTTTGTGCCAGTACCAGGCTGTTTTGATTACAGTGGCTTTGTAGTATAACTTGGTATCTAGTATTGTGATCCCTCCAACTTTGTTCCTCTTTCTCAAGCTTGCCGTGGCTATTTAGGGTCCTTTTGGGTTCCATATAAATTTTTGGAGAGTTTGTTCTAGATCTGTGAAATATGCCACTGGTATTTTAATAGGGATTGCACTGAATTTATGGATTGCTTTGGGTAGTATGGACATTTTAATGATGTTAATTCTGCCAACCCATGAACACAGTATATTCTTCCAGTTGTTTATATCTTTCTTTATCTCTTTCTCTCATTTTAAATATATCTTTATTGATTTCAGAGAGAGGAAGGGAGAGGAAGAGGGAGAAATAGAAACATCAATGATGAGACAGTTATCATTGATCAACTGCCTCCCTCACACCCCCTACTGGGGATTGAGCCCACAACCCAGGCGTGTGCCCTGACTGGGAATCGAACTGGGATCTCCTGGATCATAGGTCAATGCTCAAGTGCTGAGCCATGTCCAGCCAGGCCTCTATTTTTTTTTTTTTATCATCCTATAGTTTTCTGAGTACAGGTCTTTTGCCTCCTAGGTTGTTTACTCTGAAGTATCTTAAATTTTTGTTGCAATGGTAAATGGAATTGCTTTTTTAATTTCCCTTTCTGAGAGTTCACTATTGGTGTATAAAAATGCCTCACATCGAGCCAGCGGAGCTCAGAGGTTGAGCATCAACCTATGATCCAGGAGATCGCAGTTCGATTCCCAGTCAGGGCACATGCCCAGGTTGTGGGCTTGATTGCCAGTGGGGGGCATGCAGGAGGCAGCTGATCAGTGACTCTCTCATCATTGATGTTTCTATCTCTCTCTCTCCTTCTACTCTTCCTCTCCCTGAAATCAGTAAATATATACATATGTTAAAAGTGCCTCACACTGATCAGAATGGCTATCATCAACAAATCATCAAATGACAAGTGTTGGTGAAGATGTGGAGAATAGGGAATCTTAGTACACTGTTGCTAGAATGTAGACTGGAGCAGCCACTATAGAAAAAAGTACAGAATTTCCTCAAAAAATTAAATATGGAACTGCCATTTGACCCAGTGATCCCACTTCTAGGAATATATCCTAAGGAACCTAAATCACCAATCAGAAAGAATTGATGCACCCTATGTGCATAACAGCTCAATTTACAATAGCGAAGATCTGGAAACTGCCCAAGTGCCCATCAGTAGATGAGTGGATAAAAAAGCTGTGGGACATTCACACCATGGAATACTATGCAGCTGTCATAAAGGAAGGATCTCTTACCCTTTGAGACAGCATGGAGCACCTAGAGAGTATTATACTAAGTGAAATAAGCCAGTAAGAGAAAGACAAGTATCACATGATCTCACTCATATGTGGAATCTAATGAACAAAATAAACTGATAAACAAAATAGATCCAGAGACATAGAAGTATAGAACAGACTGATGAATATCAGAGGGAGGTTGGGGGTCGGGTAGGGGGGAGAAGGGAGACATTAATCGAAGAACTTATATGCATATATGCATAATCCATGGACACACTCAACAGTGTAGAGAAGGCCTGGGGTGGGTGGGCCAGAGGGGGCTGATGCTGGGTGGAGGGGATCGGGGGGGGTCGGGCAGAAAGGACATCTGTAATACTTTCAATGATAAAGATAAATTTAAAAATTAATTAAAAATTCATATATCTCCTTAATTTAACTATTTAGAAAATGTACAACTGCTCTGCAAGACATTTTATAAAAATTGAAATAAAAATGCTGTAAGTAGAGTAGCAATTAAGAACATTCTCTCACATAAGAAGATGACAAAAAATGTTCACTTAAAAACAGAAATTAATCCTTTTAGTATTACAAGCATATTTAATTCATAAAAAGGGTTCTTGAGGCAGGAGTCCCCAAGTTGTATCTTGTAGTAGAATTTCTAGAGGGTACAAAACTATTATTAGCATTTTGAACAAAAAGTGTCTCCTGGACTGGCATCGTGCCAGGAGTGCTGTGTAAAGATCTCTCCTGTTGCTTCTGCCTGAGAAGTTCATTTTTGACCTCTGCCATCCTCTCCTTAGTCCTGTGAAGATTGTAAACAACAAATGCTTAGTATTTTATTTTTCCCTAAGTGACCTGCATTTTCTTAAGTAGCCACAATAGTAAACGGAATTTCCCTTTTTAACAATAAAAATGTGTTGGAGCAGACCTTCTATATTCAAGTATAGGTTCTAAATGGTTCTAGAGAAGCACTATGTTTCTAGGGAGGGGGAGGGGGTTCCTCACTAACAAGTAATCCAAAGCACGGAGGGGAGAGAAATGGCTGTGATGTGGGCGCTTCTCAGGTGACACTTGCTGCCTCCTGGAAGGACTGTACCTACAAGATTCTGGAGGATGCCCTTGGGCATATCTAGCGAACCACTTGAGAGGTTTTTTTAAATAATCCCTCAAAGACACTGTCAAGCATTTGCTTTCACCACCCCTGTACAATGCACTCATTACCTTGGAGATTTTAAACATTTCCCATGGACGCATAATTTAGAGCAACAACCTCTATGGGAACAAGACAGCCTCGCTGGGGATCAAAATGAATGAAAACAGCTCCAGAGGCCATCAGCTTGTAACACTGTTCCCAAGGCACCGGAGCTGGGAGCCGCCCTTTCTGTCTCCCCGCCCCCCCTCAGGGCTCCACCACATTCTTTTCAGCAACTGTGTCAATCATACCGCCCTTCACCCCTGTTCATCTTTCCCCATTTACCCTGCAAGCCTTTGAGCAGAAAAACTATAAAGGATAGTTTGTCTCAAGGCAGCCTCCAGTGATAATAACAAAGGTCACAGTGAAGAAAGTAAATTTACCAAGCGCCAGAATGTGCCCAGCACTTAACCCTTTCAGTTTAAGTTATTTTCCAAAAGTAGTTAAACTCATTAATATTTCTATTTAGTGTAATTACAACATGCAACTTTATAAAAATATCGCTGTCTAAATTATAAAGCTTCAAAAACAGCTTAAAGACTAGTACATCATGTAGGTTAACTTAGGAAAATATTAAGGGGGAAAAAATAAAATGGGGAAGATATGCAAACTGTCCTGGACAAACATTTGATAGACAAGTTCATTTACTAACATAATTTTCCAAACTTATACTACTTAGTTAGCTTCCATCCCTACTAATCTCATGAACCTGGCTTGATAAAAATTATGCTTTAGAAACTAATTATGAGGTAAATTTATTTTCTCTGATTTTGTGTTTTGACTTACTCGAGTAGTTGACGTGACAGTGACTTTGTACATTGGTTTTCTCTCTGGTGGAGTTGGTCATATTTTTCAAATTTGGAAAGTTCAGATTCCAGATCTTTCATTATGAGTTCTAACTCCCTTATTAATGAAGCTTTAGTATTCTCTCTTAACTGCTGTAGATTTTCTTGAGGTACTGATTGCATCTGAAGCAAATAAGAAGGATACATTTTTTAAAAAGTATAATTTGAATAATTATATTTGTTTCCTTTAATTTTGAGTCAATAATTCACAGAGCAGCTTTTAACATGAAAGTAAGCTGGTTTGAAATACTAGGTTAACTAAATTAAATCTAAATTATAAAAATAAAGTTAAATCTTTCTTTTTTATTTAAATTTTATATTGTTAACACTATTGTAGATGTCCCCCGTTTTCTGCCCCTTTGCCGCCTCTAACCAGCCCCCACCCCCCTCCCACCTTGGCCATCACCACAGTGTTGTCCGTGTCCATGGTCTATGCATAGATGTTCTTTAGCTAATCCCTTAACCTTCCTTTCTCCAGGCCCTCCGAACCCCCTCCCCTCTGACATCTGTCAGTCTGGTCCATGTATCCATGTCTCTGGTTCTATTTTGTTCATCAGTTTATTTTGTTCATTAGATTCCACTTATTAGTAGTGTCATATGGCATTTGTCTTTCTCTGACTTGCTCATTTCACCTAGCCTAAAATCTTTCTTTTATTAGTACTCATGCATTCTGATAACTCAAAAAATAATAGAATCAATTTACATTTTTAAAAATCAAACAATAGAACTTATTATAATAGTATAATTTTTAAATCAACATTTTTACTTTTCTTCCTTATAGTCATGTTTTACATCAATTGGTCTTAAAAATAAAATGATCCTCTAGTAAGAATCATTCTGAATGGTCAATTTAGTGATAATAATGATGGAAATTAAAATACTGAAATGAGAAACATGCCACCTTCCTTCCTGAAATCTACAGAACAAATTGCTATTAAGGGAAGTGGGGGAAACACATACAATGTCTATGTCCAAAGTGAAATTTGCAGTGAAATGAAATAAAGCACATTAAAGATCAAGAAATTAACCTGTAATGACAGATAGGCTTGTTCTAATTTTTCCTTTAAATGCTGTACTGTTCTCTCGCTAATCGTCTGTTCATGCTGTTCTGTTTCTGACATCTTCATTTTCATTTTTTTTCTGAGCATTTTTGCTTTTTCTTTCCACCTATGTTTTTTATCCTCTAGTTTTTCACATTTCTTTTGAATTGCTTTCACTGATGATAATGTCTGTTGAAGTGTATTTTCTTCATCCAGATGTGTACATGCTGAAGATGCAGGTTCCTGTATTGCTATGAAATCATCAGTCTGCATGAATGAAATAATATAGTTTGGTTATGAAGCTGTGGACTTAGAATAGTCTTAATTTAACATGTTAATTGTGATATTTTGAAATGAATTCAGTTGCAGTAAAATGTTATCCATACTGTAGTACAGTCTTAGAATGTGGAACCTTGGATTACTCAGAATCAAGACCAAAGTTAAAACAACCAGGAGTCACAAACATATATTTGCTGTCATCATATTTGCCACACAGAGTCTGCAGTTGATTTTATACTCTTTTTTTCTGTGACTGTTTCATGTCTTTCCTCCACAAAATGACTCTATGGCACCTCTTAGGAGAAAGCCTCTTACCTCTTCCCCCATCTTAACTCTTCATAATTTTTGAAGAAGTGCAGGGATATCATTTTGAGGTATTTAGGACTGAGTCAACAAATGCATCCCAAAATAAGACTTTCAAAATGAGACTCTAATTAATGAATCTTCTAACTATGGATTCTAACGCCATAAGTCTTGTATTGAACTACAAACGGTTGATGCTCATTTGAATTGCATTCCCAGAAAAAATGATCCCATGGGTTGCGGAGAAATCACATCTCTCACTGTAAAAGTTTAAGCGAGATGAGCCCTAAAAGAGTGGGGCTTAAATCAATAGTGAAATATTGAAATTCTTTGTTATTTCCCACAAAATAAGGGTCCATACTAAAAAAGAACAGCACTGTCAACAACAAACCTGCTGGAATGTCAGTGATAGTGGGAGGAACAGCTTCCTTAGAGATGATGATTGTTTGCTAAGACAAGGCGAGTGAGACAGTTACTGAAACATGTGTACAACTCCTTTGCACTTCTCCATGAAGCAGTGCTGGCCTTAGTCACTGGTTTCTAGTGAATAGAATGTGGTGGACCTGCTGTGTGACTTCTGTGTCTGGTGACACAGCTCCCATCTCACTCTCGGTCGGGAGGTTCACCCTGAGACCCAGCCACCCTGTTGTGAAGGATGAAGCAGCCCAGGCTGCGTAGTCAGTCCTCGTCTTGGTGGCAGCTGAGTCTGCCCCAGCTAATGTCCCAGCCAAAAGCCTGCTGCCACTGACAAACAGGTGAATGAATAGCCTTTACATCAGTATAGTTCCCAGCTTCAAGTCACCCCAGCTGATGGCAAGTGGAAAAGAAATGAGCTGGCCTCACTGCAGATTTGCGAGCAAAGTAAATGCTGTTTTAAGACACAGGGTTTAGGGGTGGTTTATTAAGCACCAATAAATAACTGGCACAGATACTGATATTAAAAATGGAGTGCTGACACCCACATGTGGGAGAGTGACTTTGAACAGGAGGTAGGTGGATCCAGAGATAATGTATAGAGGTGTGACAATGAAAACCAAAAGGGCCTCCAAGAAACAGTGAGTGGAGGCCTCATAGCCCTGAGGAGGCTGACAGCAAGTGCTTCTGGGCAAGAGAGCAAAATGACACTGAAACAAGGATGACGGGGTTCTCCCTAGGAAGCCCTGAAAGTGAAATGCACTAGAAAGATGAGCTAAAGGAAGACTATTAAATGGCAGAGAACCAGAACTTACCAGGTTCCAATATCCATTTCCCATTTAGAGTTTCTCCCACATGTCCAATGGTCAAATAATGCTAAAATACACACATGGCTTCTGGGTAACATCAAATCCAGGGTGTTCCAGGAAAGCATGGTCTAAGGATGAAGCCAAGACTTATAAAACCCTTAAGACCTCAAAAGACTTATGTGGTGCCTCAGATGCCTTTAAGGATTTCCAGAATGTGAGAGTTTTCAAGGCACTGTCCTACAACACCTCCAGGAAGCCCAAGGTGAAGAGCTTACCTTAAAACAATGTGTGAGGGTGGCTTTTCTAACAGTATGAATGCAAATAAAATTCACAGGAAACTCAAAGCTTCTAAGAGAACTGTAGTAGCAAAACCCCTGCTTGCTCACTTGGACTAAAGGAGAACAAGACAGTGCACAATAAAAAGAGGCCTGTGGGCCTTAGACCTTCTACAGGGAGGAGGCGGGCTGAGAAAAGAGCTGTAAGCACAGGTCAGCTCTTGTGAAAAGGGCTCAGGGAGAAGAGCCAAGGGCCCTGGAGAAGCAGTCCATGGTTAGGACAAGTCTTCCTCTCCTCAGTGAGGAAATAGAGAACATTATGAAATCGCTTTAAATCTCAGTAGTAAAACCAATGCAGTGTCCTTCAGCACCATTTACATACAATGTCCTTCTACCTTCCCTCAAGCTTGTTCGTAAGGGAAGGTAAGACCGACTCATCTTCATGTCACACCACAATGTTTCTCCATGAAAACAAAATGGCTTTACATTTTTGAGATTTCAAATTGAGACATTTCCAAAGAGAAGAGGGGACAAGCCAGCTGTGACCCTTCTCCTCCCTGGGCAGTGAAACCTGCCAGCGAGTCTCTGAATTATGAGTTAATCACATGAAGTAGATGCCAAGGCAGCAGGTCTGTTACAGGGTTTAATGGAAATGAAGCGAAGCGGGAGGCGCTGGGTTAGAGACTAAAGGTTGGAGTGGAGAGTAAAAGGAATGGGCGTTATCTTTGTGAGCCTACTTTCCCCTCCTGTCAGAGTCAGCAAACACAAGCTGGCCACGGGCTTTATCAAGCAAAATATCTCCACAAAAGGAGCATTAAAAACATTCCACTACACTGACTTTTTATTATTACATAAAACAGCTGGTAATATGCAAGATGACTGGGAAAGAGCACTCATAAAATTTGATTTGGGCCTAGCAGAAGGACAGACTTATCAATCAATGAATTAGAACGGAGGATCCAAAAATTAACCCTCACATTATGGCCAAGTGCTTTTTGATGAGGGAGCCAAACAGTTAAACCAGACATGAATAGTCTTTTTTAACAAATTGTGCTGGGACAACTGGATATGCACATGCAAAAGAGTAAAATTAGATCTGTACCTCCTACCATACATAAAAATTAACTCAAAATGTAAAAGCTAAAACTATAAAACTCTTAGAAGAAAACATAGGTGTATGTCTTCGTGACAGGATTTGGGTATTTTTTTTAGATGTGAAACCAAAAGACAAAAATAGATTAACTGGACTTGGTCAAAGTCAAAAAATTCTGTGCTTTAAAAGACACCATCAAGAAAGTGAAAGGGGGAGCTATTGAATGGAAGAAATATTTGAAAATCCTTTATCTAATAAGGGATTTGTATCTAGGATATATACAGAACTCTTACAATTCAATAATAAAAACACAATCCAATTAAAAATGGGTGAAGGGATTGAAGAGACAGGTTTTCCAAGAAGATACACAGATGGATACTCAGCATGTGAAAAGACGGTGGACATCACTAGTCATTAGAAAGTCGCAAATCAAAACCACAATAAGATGCCACTTCACACCCACCAGGATGGCTACAGTCAAAAGACAGGCAATGGCAAATGTTGGCAAGAATGCAGAGAAACAGGAACCCTCATACATTGTGAATGAAAATGCCAAATGGTGCAGCTACTTTGGAGAAAAGTCTGGCAGTTTCTCAAAAGTTAAATATATGATCTAGCAGTCCCATTTATAAATATATTCGCAAAAGAATGAAAACTTGGATATGAATGCTCATAGCAGAATTATTAACAAAACCAAAAAGTGGAAACAACCCTAAAGGTCCATCAAATGATAAAAAAGTTTTTTACCTTTAGATAAAAAAATGTAGTTGCTCCATGCAATGAAATGTTATTCAGTAATAAACAGAAACACAGTACTGGTGATACATGTCGCAAAATAGATGTTCCTGGAAAACATCATGCTAAATATAAAGGGCAGTCACAAAGGACCACATATTGTGTGATTCCACTGATATGAAATGTGCAGAATAGACAAAACTGGAGAGGCTGAGCAGACAGTAGTGGTTCCTAGGGCTAGGAAGGGTGGGGAAGTGGAAACGGGCACAGGGTGGTTGCTAAAGGGCACAGGGTTACTTTTTAGGGTGATGAAAATGTTCTAAAATGGATTGTGATGATGACTGTGTAACTTGGAATACAGAAAAAGCCACTGAATTGTACACTTTAAATGAGTGAACTGCATGGTATGTTCATTATATCTCAATAAAGTCGCCAAAAAAGATTTTAATGTGGTGCTGGTGCCTGGGGTCCAGTAATGGTATGCTTCTTGCCAGGGTTCAAGGCACAGAAGAATTAACAGTATGCCCTTTTATAGAAAAGTGATAAAGAAAAAGGCTGTCTTGTTCACTGATACAAAGTCTATACAATTAATAGAAAAATCTGTATTTCACTGCTCAAAGAATTGAATGACATGTATTTCCCCAAGGTGGGTGATTTTGGGGTCCCAAAACTAATTTACAATTACCTTCTGTTTTAACATATTAGTCTGAATTTCCATTTCAGTTAGATTTGGTTTTAAATCTTCAGGAAAACTAAGCTCTTCATTTTCATGTTCATTTAACTTCCTTTGTGTAATGTTTAAGAGTTCCTTAAATCTGCAGAAACGTACAAAGTGAGTAAGTCCAATTCTTTAAGAGAAAATATTTGATAAGTATTTGAACAGATACTATGTTCTATCATAAAAAATAAATCTATAAATTATGATCCTCTCATTTGTTTCAATCTAATATTGTTTGAAAGCATACTATCTAAATTATAAATGTAAGGTGAAAAAAATTCACCACATATGTGATACAGAGTTAATATTGAAACTATGCAGAGTTCTTATAATTAAGTTATTATTAATATTCATGTTAGTATGTTAATATAAAACATGAACCTATTATTAAATATCAACTATAAACCAGAGATCAGTATCCAAAGTGAAGAAGAAAAGCATAATTACAAGTGAATGTTTTGAAGAGACACAAAAATACCTTTTGGTACCTCCTGAGGACAGTCTACAAGAAGAAAGGTCCCAACAAAAACATCAAGGAGCTCATTCGAAATAGAAAGAGAAGCAGGAGAGAAACATCTTTGAAGTCTGACTTGAAGGCAGAATTAGAAAGGGGCAGGGCTTTAGAAGAAGGGAAGTAGGAGAGAGCATGTGTAGCAGTCTCTTCGAGGCAGTTTAAGAAGATATCTTTCCTCGCACAACGTTAACAAAATGAAAGGGGTAGAAAGCAGTGTAGAGAAAGACAGTGAAATGAGAGGAAAACACTGGTGAGGATCAGAGAACAAACTTAAGTGCTCGGCAAATAAACAGAAAGGAAGCCATGTGGGGATTCCCAGACATTGGGGAAAATCCCATTATTTTTCACTAGTGGTAAAAACACGATTATACAACTTCTTTAAGTCAGTCAGACAGTTGTTGTTTTTGTTTTTTTTTAATATGTCTTTATTGATTTCAGAGAGAGGAAAGGAGAGGGAGGGAGAGAGATAGAAACATCAATGATGAGAGAGTCATTGATCGGTTGCAGCCTGAAACCCGGGCATGTGCCCTGACCGGAAATTGAACCCTGATCGCCTGGATCCTAGGTCGACGCTTAACCACTGAACCACGCCTGGCCGGGCATACAGACATTTTTGTATGTGTGATATATTTTATAACTAAAAACGGAGAAAGAAACATAGGCCAAATCAAGAGAATTTTTGATGTTGTTAAACAATGACACAGGGAGGCTTTTAGATATTAAACTATTTGAATGCTGAAGGGAAGCACACTCACGACTAAAAGTAGGAAAGGTCACCAGAGAGCAAAGACATCTTGCAGAAGTAAAAATTCAAGGTAGACATGAAAAGTGCAGTTGACAGAATATGCAAAATGCATCCTCATTGTTGTTTTAGGAACCATTAAAAAGTAAGTATAGCCCAGCCGGTTGTGGCTCAGCAGTTGAGCATCGACCTAGGATCCAGGAGATCAGGGTTCAATTCCCAGTCAGGGACGTACGTGCAGGAGGCAGCGGACCAATGACTCTCTCATCATTGACACTTCTATCTCTCTCTCCCCCTCCCTTCCTCTCTCTGAAATCAATAAAGATGTATTTTTTTTTTTTTTTAAAAAGTAGTATTTTGGCCCGCAAAGCAGTTTCAGATTGTGCTGTGAGTTTCTCAAGTAAATTTTTAAATAGGATAATTTTGTTTAATTATGAAAATTACACATAGGAAATAAATTTGGATTTTGATTTTAATAAAGTAAGTGGCAGTTAAATATTAATTGAAAGTGGAAATGGTCTGAAATATTAAATCCTTACCTAGTGAGCTCTTTCTCCAGTTCACCCGTCTTCTTTAATCCTTCATGCAGGCAAGGCTGCAGGAAGAATTTTAACTCAGCCCATTCCCTTATCTGTTTCTTTTCATGTTGAATCTGTGAAAAACACTTTTAAAGTGAATTATTTTAAAAAATCTAAACACTCACTCTTCTTTCTTAAAAATATGATTTCTCATGAGTTCATGAATAATATGTGTAGACAGGTTTATAAAACATAGTAGACAGGTTTATAAAATCTAGTTTATAAACCTGGTGCTTATAAGGACAGATTTGAAAAATAATGACCTCTTACAGCAGCTTAAATTGACTTTACAGTTTCACCATTTTTTGTCTGGAATTTAAATTGCCAAAATTTGCTAAAACAGAGGTTTTGACATATAAAATACTAAGTCTTAAAAAACCCCCAAAACTTTAAGAGAATGGCTATATTGACATTTTAGTTTCTAAAGCTGTCCTAGAAACATTTTCATTAATAATTCAACATATTCCAGGTTTTATTAAATTGAATCTTACTAAGATAATCTTTGAAAAATTCCCATGCAAATCTGATTTTAGGATGAGATGCTCTCGTTCTCTTTAAGCTTCTGCTTTAAGTTTCAATCTCTCCTTCTCTGTTAAACACTTTTCTCTTTAAACAAAGTTTGTCTTGTCTATATTGAATAAAAACATAACTTTTACTTGATCCTTGTAGCTTTTCCCATCATCCTGCTCCCCACTTCCACTCAACGCTAGCATCTTTAACGCGGGCTCACCCCCAGGCTCCTGCTCTCCCCACTCCTCTCCTTTTACAGGAGAATCCACTCCAGCCCTGTAACTGCCCCAAGCACTTCCTGAGGCTCCTTTAGGCCCTGTGCTGCTTTACTTCCCACAGCTACTGGGAACAAGGGCCACACCCCACCCTCTGGGCCTCCAACCCCAATTCCTTTCTACGTGATGGACAGTCCTCGACTCTTTCTATTCCTTTTTAATTTATTTTTACTCTTTATTTATTTTTTGTTTGTTTGGAACAAAGTGGTAGCACATTTATTTGTCTTCACCCTGTTGAATGCCATGAGCTAGAGCTACACTGAAGTTGAGGGGAGATGTAACAAGTTTAAGAAACTCAATACCTGGTTTTATAATTCAATGGTCTTTGTTTATAGCAACACATTAAACTAAAGATATGGGCTAGAGACTGTATACTTAGCACATGAAAATAAGTATATAATCAATACAACAGAAATTATGAGGAATTCCTAAGAGACAGAAAGCTGACAGGCTCAAAGCTGATAGGCTCGAATCGCAGACACATGCCCAAGAGGAGGGCTCTGAAGGAGGAACTGGGGGAGCTCAGTCAAGCAGCGGATAGACAGTGCTCACCTAAGACAATCTGTTTTTATTTAACCTTTTTTTATAGAAAATTTCTAACACAAACAAAAGAAGATAGAATATTATATTTACCCTCCAGAAGTTCATCACCCAGCTTCACACTTTTCTTTTTTATTACTTTTTATTCTTTTTCTACCTCACTTCTTTTTTTTCTTTCCATCACCACATATCCCATCTATGCCCCCTTCCACCTCCCCCAATCCCCTCACAGTCCTGCAGTCACCACCCTGTTGTCCGTGTCCATGAGTTTTCTCTAGCTTTTTTCTTTTTCGCTCCATCCCTACACCCCCCTCCAACACCACCAACACCATCAGTAGACAAGTACCATATGATTTCACTCATAGCTGGAATTTAATGAACTGAACTACTAAGCAAAACAGAGACAGACTTATAGATAGAGAGCTGTCTATTCCTTTCCTAAAATTCAGAGTTCCTTAAATCTCAACACTTCAGACCAGATTCCCTCAACATTTCCAGCCCTGACCCCTTTGCTGAGCTCATCTGTACTTCTCTTCCTCCCTTCTAGCTCCTCATGGACAATACCCTCAACCACACACTCATAAACCATGATGTGATAGGTCACCTATGTAGATAGCTAATCTTGTACGTTTTATGTTGATTCTTATTGGTGTTACTTTGAGTGTGCTAGTGTTCTGTTCTGATCTTGGGGACACCTTCGTTAACCAGCATTCTCTGTCTTGTTTTTTCTCTTATAATGCAAATGTTTTTCATGAGCATCAGATTATCAATTATTTGCCTTTAAAAAGTAATAATAATTTCCTATTCCATAGAGACCTGACCTAGGGAAGTCTTCTGACGTTCCTTTCACATACATACTCAACTATATTGTTTGAAGGCTTGAGAAAGCTAGAGCTATCTTCTTCCAATTCAGACTCTTCACCTCAACACTGTGTTGATCAAATATCTGGGTTTGAATCCCAAGTCCATCGGTGATATAAAGTATTCAATTTTATTCTAACAATAGTTAAGCTCAAATATTTCCAACTTACAAGACTATATCATATAATATATACTCATATCATATAATATACATCATGGACAAATTTATACTTAGAAACACAAGATTATCTCTCATGAGAAAAATTAAAACAATGTAAAATTAAGGGCTAAATTCTCCTGTACAGAAGAGATGACAAGTGCTTAAAAGAATGAGGTCAATGAGAGTTCGAACAGTCAGAGATCACTTCATGGACAAGGAGAGATTGGGAGCCAGGTCCAGGTAGATGTAGGAATAGGCAAGAGGAACAGAAACTGAAAAGTCAGAATGGATAGCATGAGTAACAGCAGAAAGATGCTGACATCAGCCCAGTTATCTCAGAGGATAAAATCCAATGGCAAGGAAATAAAAACATATGTTCACACAATGACTTGTACACTAATCTTCACAGTAGAATTATTAACAGCCAAAAAGTGAAAACAACACAAAGTGCCTTCAACTGATGAATGGATAAATGGTTGAGCCACACAATGAAGTATTATTCAGCAATAAAAAGAAATAAATATTCATATGTGCTATAATGAGGGTGAACATTTAAAACATTACATTAAATGAAAGAAGCCCATCACAAAGGACTGCAACTTGTGTGCTTGCATATATATGAAATATCCAGAATAGACAAATCAACAGAGAAAAAGTAGCCTGGTGGTAGCCTGGTGCAGGGCGAGATGGGAAGCTGGTAGTGACAGCTAAGAGATGCGGAGTTTGGTTTTGGAGTGATAAAAATATTCTATAATTGATTGAGATGATAGATGCACAACTCTCTGAATATGTTTAAAAGTATTGATTTGTACCATTTAAATGGGCAAATTATATGATATGTAAATTATTTCAATACAGCTTTTATAAAAAAAAAAAATCCAATGGTTGATCTAGATTTAATTTTCTTAATTGTCTGATTATTTCCATGCTTTCATAATATTCTGAGAGGAAATGAAGGATATGCCTACTTCAACCAGTTTGTATAATGACCTTCCCGTACAAGTTATTTCAAAATCTGTAAAATAAATACAGATTCTATATCTATTCACCAAAGTGAAGGTAAGAACTAAAACAATTTTCTGGAATATCCCATTAAGCATTATCCTTTGGTTTTTATCTGGCTGCCTCATCATGATAATGGAGATATCACTAAAAATATTGTTTCGTAGAAAGAAAAAAAAAGCCTCTTGACTTCTATGAAGAACACTGCATAATTCTCAACTTTCCTAAGGGTAAATATTACAGGAAAAAACACAAAACAGAAATGGCAGGATAAAAGCCAGGGTTTAAGAAATAAGTGCACTATAAAGATAATAAAATTATAATAAATTAATTACAATAAAAATAGAAAAGAAAGCTGAGCATGAAAAGTAGTACCCTAAAACACTTTATATTGTTTAACCAGCTGTAGATGAACTGATGACATGTTAAATTTCATACATACTTGACTTCTGCTTTCATCTAATTCTTGTTTTAACTTCTTTTTCTCGTCTTCTAAATTCATACGAGAGGGTGATTCAACCTTCTGTGAAGCCTCTAACGTAGATAGCTTATTTTTGGTATCAGCCAGGTCTTGTTGAAGTTGTCTCACAATTGCCTAGTAAGATATTTCCGTTACTGGTTTTAGAAATCACATTTTAATTAAATTATGTTAATAATTATAACTTCACATACAGGATAGGGCTAAAGGTTACAGCTGTGAGTACATGAAACACAGTTTACTTTTGTATTGTTATTTACTAATTACTGCATTACTCTCCATACGAACAACTGTAAACCTACTTTTGCCCACCCTGGATGTACTTAGAGTCACATATTATTAACATAATATGTAACTGGGAAATATCACCACATACATCAATTCGCCTTCTTTTCCTCATAATGGACAGATTCCTGTTTGCTTAATCAGGTTACAGACACAGAAATGTAATCCTCCTGCCTAATCAGTATTAGGTTACTTAGACAGCTGATTCAGCCCCTCTCTCAAGCCCTGACCCTCTTCATGAATCTCAAAGCTTTACAATCTACTGACGTCCCAAAGAGAAATGGGTATGTAGGTGGATCAAGTGGTAGTAAGTTCAACATTGTGGAACATTTTTCTCTTTTTATTTTATTTTTTTAACCAGAGGCTTCAATGAACTTCAGAGCCCCTCACACATTCAATCCCTTGCTCAAATTCTTCCAATAGATTCCTATCGTAATAGAAAGTGAAGTCTTTCCAATGGCCTTCGAGGCCTTAGGTAACCCGGCCTTGCCCTCTCTCCCTGCTACACATAAATCCTGCCACCGTCACTAGTCTGAAATGGAGATCCAATGTCAAATTAAGAAATCACAGAGAGTTACAACTCTCTCTGTATTGGACAAACTTATCTCCAAATGATAGTAATTAGGCCTTGCCATGAGAAACACGATCCAATCACTTGTAAAAATA
The DNA here is from genome assembly GCF_054644295.1 of Miniopterus natalensis. Lineage (NCBI taxonomy): Eukaryota > Metazoa > Chordata > Mammalia > Chiroptera > Miniopteridae > Miniopterus > Miniopterus natalensis. Next base: position 113,461,259 of record NC_142081.1, read on the forward strand.
TTCAAAGAAAATTATAAATAGTAGTGGAAAGTATAAATTTGCTAAAACTCATCACATTTGTCCCAAATTATGATTTAATGAAAAGTAGATGCCTTTAAAAGAGCTGAAGGGTCTCATGAATATATTACTTGAGACTGAAATATTTCCAAATTTAATTCAAATTCAAAATAACATTATACCAACTAAAATGCACAAGAAGCCACTGAAGGAAAGGTACTATGAGATACAGAATCTGCACTTCAGTTCATCTGGAAAATCTGAAATAGTGTCAAGATAATCCACTTAATTGAATCTTAATTTCAAAATACTCATTTTAGGTATGAACATTTCCATTTATCTGCTTCCTAAAGGTATTAAGATGTGGTGACAGAAAGATTAAAATTATTATTATATCAGTATAAGACTAAACTTTAATATCAATCTATATCTATTAACAATCTATGGCTTAACCTCTTAAAATTTCATAGGCAACACAAAGTCTTTACTCAAAACAAAGCACCTCTCAGACCTAATGTTCAGTTGCTGGATACAATGTCTTTTAAGCTGATGGAGCAAACACATTTATAATCTATATATTTTTAATATTCAACTAGATTCACATTTAACCATCATCAAATATTACTCTCAATTTTCTTTTAGGAAATTGGAAAACTATTTATCTGTCTGGATACTTACATGTCTTTCTGCTTTATCATTTTCATACTTATATATTCTTTCTTTTAAATGATGCCATTCATTGGTTAACTCCTTCTTTTGGTCCTGTTTAGCATGAAATATTTTTCTCATCTCCTGAAGCTGATCTAGGATATTAACAACTGTCTTTTCTTCACTGTCAGCTTTGCTGTGAGCATCATCCAGCTGCTGTCGAAGCAACATATTTTCACTTTGTAGTTGACATAACTTCTCCCTTAAGGATTCCTGCTCTGCAGTGTATTTATTCACTTTACATTGTTCACTTTGATACGTGTTCAGTTTCTGTCTTTTGGCCCTTTGTTTTGCTTAGGTCTCCTTCTGTGCCTTCTAAAATCAAGGTCCTTTCTCTGGAAGCATCTCTTATGTGATGAAGCTCAATTTCTAGGCTACTAAGCTTACTTTCAGCTTTAGAAAGTTGTTGAGAAAGAATCTCATTGCTTTTCTTAAGGTCAGACATGTCAAAATTCATTTTGTCCCGGAAACAAAACCATTCATCTCTTATTCTCTGGAAAGCAAGTTGGTCTTTCTTTGATGTCTGGCATTGTTCACAATCCTGTAGAGTAGTAGTCAGTCTAGGTCGGTATGATTCAACTTCTGCTTCCAGTCTTTCTCTGTTTTGTTTTTCATTCTCCAGTTCAGAGTTGAGCATTGCATTCTGAGCTGTCAGAGCCTCAAGCTGTCCATGATATTGAAATATTGTTTTTGTTAATGTTTCCTCATTCAGTTTTATTGTCTTCTGAAGATGGTCATTCTTTTTTTTGGCAATTGCAATGTTCTTCAAACATTTCTTTTCCATTTTCTGGTTCTGATTTTTTACTGCATCTATTTCCATTCTTAGAGCAGCAATTTCATCCTGCAACTTGTGACTTTCAGGCAACAGGCTTTCTTCTTTTTCATACCTATCAGAAACCTAAGTAAAACAAAGGAGACTTGTAGCTAACACTCATTGAAATGACATATCATGATAGCCTCTGAAATTAAAGAATAACCTATATGTTTATATAAAATAAGCTTGAAATAAGTGACTATCCCTCTGGAAAAAAAATAGAGTTGGATCCAACCTCTAACTTGAGACAAGCATAAATACTCCGAAGTTCAAAAATTTAATAAGATGATGAATTTTTGAAGGTGAAAAGGAAATCACAAGAGAATTTTTAAGACTCTCAGAATTGGAAAGGGCTTTGTCTGAGTCACCACAGAATGAGAATGTATTATATAAAAGATTAATAACTCTACACTTAAAATTTGAGTTTACAGTCTGAACATATGGCTACCCCACAGTAAGAGTGTTCATCCTGCACATATTAAGATAGACTAAATTTTCTAAAATTCTTTTTTCCCCAAAAAAATATCCCATAGATATTCTACTTTTCTAGTACTTTCAAAGTCAGCTATAAAAACTCCCTCTACTAATAACTGATAACCTAGGCTTTGTCCTAAGCACTTCGGCATCCATCAGTGAACTCATTCAGTTATCACAATCTAGAATGGAGAGGTTAAAAAGATAAGCAATTTCAAGTTCTTCCCCAGGTGTGCAGACTCCACACTTTGTGCTCTGGCACTGCCCACAGTTCTTCTGTAGTGTGAATACAGAAACACTAAAGAAGCCTCATCTATCAAAGTACAAATGGTGAATAGGATAAAATTTATAGATCTCTTCTTAGAAAAGTATGAAAGTTTTTGTTGTTACAATAACTTTTATTTCTTGTTCATGATGTTTAAAGTAGTAATAAATGTAAAATGGGGGGAGGTACACTAAACTACTTTACTAAGAATAAAATACTTACTGACAAATTATCAGGTGAACTTCTACCTCTGTTTCTCAAAGCCAGGAGCTTTGCTTTCGACGTGTCCATGTTAAGCCTTTGTACATCTTGCTGTAATGCTTCATTTACACATCCTGTAGATGTTCCAACACTATAGCGGTCAGAGGAACTCCATTCTTTTATTTCAGATTCCATGCCTTTATAGTTACTAGCACTGCAATGATCTGCATATAATGGCTCCTGCAAGAAGTCTTGATTTGGCTTTGTTTCCTTATAAGTATTTGTAGCAGCATAAGTATTGTGCTTTTTTATTTGAATCATGTGTTTTTTTTCACTGTGGCTGGCATTCCGCAAATCAAGATGACTTTTTAGACCACTAGGCTGAGGTGTATGTCTGACGCCTAATTTCCTATTACTGGTATTTGGGTTCATATTTTTTGTCTTCTGCATCTCAAACTCTTGGTCTTCTTTCACTTTGGATGTAACTGCTGGGTTCCTTATTTTGATATTTTCTGAATCACTACAAAAACACTCTTCATTTTTGTTTAAAACATGTTCAGTGTCAGGTTTGTGATCATTTTCAGAGTGTAATTCCTTTTTGCTTAAACAAAGCTCAGAAGAAGATGACCAGGTAGAGTCCTCCGGAGGCCCAGAGCGTGAATGAGATGGAAACACATTTTTGAGGGTGGGTTCTTCTCCTCCAGGAAATGTCTGGAATACTTCAGAGACAGGCATTCCAAATGCATCTTTTCCCCCACAATCAAGTACTTTATTTGTCAGATTAGAAGGCATTTGCCTTACACTTGCTCCTTTTTTAGAGTTATGGAGGGGCCCTTCCTCAGGACACTCACTAGTGTCTTTTTCACAAAATTCATGACGCTTCTGCTTTAACTCATCACTGGTAAGTTGTAAATTCTTCCTCTGTTTGAATTTGCCACGTTTAACCCACATTTCCTCATCCTTTTGCACAGAAGGATGTCCTGAATATGCAAATGTATACTCTCTGTCACATGCCCTATTTATTTCTGAGTCTTGAGACATTTTTTCCAGATGCAAAGTTGGAAGGTGAATTTGCTTGCTTTGGTTTTCTGCTGTCTTTGCTGTAGGAGCACACATTTTTGAAATAACTTTACCCTTAAGTAATCAAGTATGGACAAAGGAAAATTAGAATATAATTAAAATTTAACTTTTAGAATTCTTAATCTATAGTTAGCTACTGCCAAATTACTAGATTATAACTGCGAGGTAAAACAATTACTGGCCCTGGTTTAAATGAAAAGAAAAACATGAACACTCAAACTTAATTTTGTCACAATTCATTAGATGTTAAATTTATCAAACATAACTTAGTAGCGAATTTTAATTTTAAAGGGCTTCCTCACTTAAAATATTTCACCTCCCCATAGCCTCAACAGTGAGCCCCTGCACCGCATTTCACCTAATCATATCCTCAATAGTGAGCCCCTGCACCGCATTTCAGAATTTTATTAGAGCTGATCTAAGATGGAGCCAAAGGAGCTGAGAGTTACACTCACGTCCTTTCTGTACTGAACTGGAATTACTACTAAGGTACATAACTACCAACCTGAATAAGCAACTGAAGACTAGCTGAACATGACTCTTGTAACCAAGAACTACAGAAGAACCCTCAGCTAGACTGGTAGGAAGGGCAGAGATTCAAAAAATGCAGGCCCCGCACCCACTTGTGGTGGTTGAGAATGCTGAGGGGTATATCAGCTGTAAATTTTCCCCCTGAGGAGCATGGGGTCTCAACGCACACCAGGGTCCCCAGCCTTGGGCACCAGAGGTGGGAAGAGGAGCCCACATAATATCTGACTCTGAAAATCAGCAAGGATTCTGTCCTCCAGGAAAAAATGGGAGTCTGCTGGAAAGACAGGAGCCCTCTTAAAGGGCCAGCACACAAGTCTTATTCCAAACACTCACTCTGGGACTATGAAGAAAGGGTGTCTCAGAGTGAAATGGAATCATGCAAGGAGAAACTGCTTTGAATTTCTCTGGGAAGACAGTTGAAGGTATGACCTCTCAGTCCCTTTCCTGTGCTGACTGAGCCTCTCTCCCACAATGCCCACAGATGCCATCATTCCTGGGTTAAGCACTCCCTTCATTACAGCATGAACCTGGGGAATCTACTAGCCCCACTGTCCTGACTCCCTGTTCTCTACCCTATGGAGCAACACACTACAAAAGAGTCAGCTGACTGCGCCTATTGTGTTGACTTCATGGAGGTCTCTTGAGGTGGTTTGGTGGACTGAAGGGGTGTCAGAGACTAAGTTGTGTGACTTTGGGATGGGGGCCATTTTTTAAAATCCCTTGCAGGTCTAACTAAGGCCACCATTCCGATGAAGAGCCCTCCATTCACACAGCCAAATCTTGGCCTTCTGGGGCCTGATGAATTCTGCTGGCTTTTACTCTAATGATTCCCTGAGGCCCCACCCAACCCAACCACAAAGGTCCACGGATTCCCTGTGGGTGGTAGCTGGCATTGGTATATCCTGGAACTTTTGCTGAGTAGCCTCACACCCACTAATGAAGATGACTTTGAATCTGTATCAATCTGGTGAACATCACTCTCACCTACCTGATGACTCACTTACCTCATGGAACTCACATACCAACAGGAGCTCTTTCAGTGACTGACCCCAACAGAAAGCTGGTAGGCAGAGGTGGATCTCAGGGTGACTTGGGCTTTTTGCTCACCTGGCCCATGGGCTTGGTGTTGGTGGAAGGAGGCCTTGGTGTGCAGCTTGGCCCCTCCTAGGCACACCCAGGCACAGCAGAGGCAGTCACAAATGCTGATTGCTTTGTAACTCCACACACGTAGCCCAAGGGAAATCACTGGCAGAACCTGACTTACACCAGAGTCCCTCCCAAGAGGGCCAAGTACCAATACACGTGGTGGGGGGCTTCAGAGCATGATCCAATTAGCTCCATGATAGCCACACCCAAAGATTTCTGCAGGCACCAGACCATGCTGGCGTGAATTCCTCAACATGGCATCAGCTTTCACACTGCAACACAGTATATACCGTGGTCAGCCAGCCTGATCAACCCCATCCATGAATTGGCCATTAACAATCAAGACTCTACAAAAGGAGGGCTCACATAACACACACAAGTGACTTTCCTGGAGCACTTAGCTCAGGTGATCAGAAAGACTGTGCCACTGAGCCTCACAAGACACCTAATACATAAGGTTATTATACCAAGACTGGGGGACATAGCAGATTTACCCACTACACAGAAACAAATTTGGAGAGGCAGCCAAAATGGAGAAACCAAGAAACATGCCCTAAATGAAAGAACAAGAAAAATCCACCAAAAAAGAACTAAATGAAATGGAGGCAAGATATGCACCAGATACAGAGTTCAAGAACATGGTTACAAAGATACTCAAGGAACATAGTGAGAACTTCAATAAAGAAATAGCAAGTATAGCCTGGCCAGTGTGGTTCAGAGGTTGAGCATCGACCTATGGTTCAGGAGATTGTGGTTAAGTTCCCAGTCAGGGCACATTCCCAGCTTGCGACCTCAATCCTTAGTGGGGGTCACACAGGAGGCAGCAGATCAACGATTCTCTCATCATTGATGTTTCTCTCTCTCTTCCTCTCTCTGAAATAGAGACATGTTTAAAAAAAGAGAGAGATAGCAGGTATAAAAAAGGACAAAGACATCATATAAAAGAAGCAGTCAGAAATGAAGAATACACTAGAAGGAATCAACAGCAAATTAGATGAAAAATGAAACAGAATCATTAATTTAGAAAACAAGGTAGCAGGAAATGCCCAATTAGAGCAGCAAAATTAATTAATTAATTAATTAATTAATTAATTAAAAAAATTTTTTAATGAGTCTAGTTTAACAAACTTCTGGGACAACACAAAGCATAGCAATATCCACATTGTAGGGCTGTCAGAAGGAGAAAAGAGAGAGCAAACAATTGAGACCCTATATGAATAAATAATGACTGAAAACTTTTCTGACCTGGTGAGGAAGAAAGACACACAAGTGCAGGATGCAAAGAGAGTCCCAAGCCAGATGAACACAAAAAGGCTCACACTAAGACACTTCAAAATTAAAATGGCTAAGTTTAAAGACAAAGAGACAATCTTCAAAGCAGCAAGAGGAAAACAGATAGCTACCTACAAGGGAGCCCACATAAGACTGTCTGATGCTTTCTCAACAGAAATATTTCATGTTGGTAGGTATTGGCACAAAATATTCAAAGTTATGAAAAACAAGGACCTACAACTAAGACTACTCTACACAGCAAAGTTATCATTTAAAAGTGAAGGAGAAAAAAAGAGCTTCCCAGGTAAGCTAAAGGAGTTCATCACCAACAAATCAATATTAGAGGAAATATTAAAGGGACTTTTATACAAAGAATATGAAAAATGAAGGGGACATAATTATAAAGAATAAAATAGGAATAAGGGTGTACCTATCAATAATCACTTTAAATGTAAATGGCTTCAATGCTCCAATCAAAAGACATGGAGTAGATGAATGGATAAGAAAACAAGATCTGGTGGCGCTGGGCTTGGGTCAGTGGTTGAGCATCGACCTAGGATCCAGGAGACCATGGTTCAATTCCTGGGTTGTGGGCTTGATCCCCAGTCAGGGGTGTGCAGGAGGCAGCCATTCAATGACTCTCTAATCATTGATGTTTCTATCTCTCTCTCTCCCTCTCCCTTCCTCTCTGAAATTAATAAAGATATATTTTTAAAAAAGAAAAAAGATCTCTACCTTTGCTGTCTACAATACACCCACCTCAGCGAAAGATACACACAGACTGAAAATAAAGGGATGGAAACAGATATTTCCTGAAAATGCAAACAAAAAGGGCCCTGTCCAAGTAGCTCAGTTGGCCGTCCTGATACGCCAAGTGTGTGGGTTCAGTCTCTCATCAGGACACATACAAGAAGCAACCAATGAATGCATAAATGAGTGGAACAACAAATCAATGTTTCTCTTTCTCCATCTCCCTCTCTCTCTCTCCCTTCCTCTCTCTTTCTCTCTCTCAACTCAATAACTTAAAACATTAATTTAAAAAATTTTCAAATGCAAACAAAAAAAGCTGGGATAGCAATACTTATATCAGACAAAATAGCATTTTAAACTAAGGCTACAACAAGAGACAAAGAAGGTCATTACATAATGATAATGGGATCAATCCAAAAAGAAGAAATAACCCTTGTAAACATATATGCACCCACCATAGGAGCACCTAAATATATAAAGCAAATATTGATAGAATCATAGTAGGGGAGTTTAATACCCCATTGACATCAACACTGAGATCTTCCAAATAATAATAATAATAATAATAATAATAATAATAATAATAATAACAATCAAAACTGCAGGGTATACATTTTTTTCAAGTGCACATAAAACATTTTCCAGGATAGACCACATGTTAGAGCATAAAACAAGCCTCAATACATTTAAAAAGATTGAAATCATTTCACACATCTTCTCCAACCACAATGGTATGAAACTAGAAATCAATGGCAAACAAAACAAAAACAAAACACCACACAAACACATAAAGGCTAAATAACATGTTACTAAACAATGAATGGGTTAACGATGAGATCAAGGAAGAAATCAAAAGATACCTTGAGACAAATGAAATGATTACAGACCACCCAAAATCTATGGGACAGTGAAAGCAGTCCTAAGAGAAATTCATAGCAATACAGGTTTACCTCTAGAAACAAGAAACCTCAAATTAACAATGTAAACTTCCACCCGAAGACATGTTTTAAATGAGCCCATCAGATTGTTTTAAAATGTGTGACGTGGCCTTAATTTGATCGACTGATTGATTGTTGTTATGACAGTATTCTATCTTTAGTGAGTCAAGTTCACCAAATATAAAATTAACAATTTTAATGTGAAAAATGTAGTAGCATTTGGTACATTTACGATGTTGTACAATGATCACCTCTGTCTAGTTTCAAAACTTTTCATCAGTCCAGAAGGAAACCCCATTCCCATGAAACAATAGCTCCCCATTCCCTCTATTGCAGTCTCTGGCAACCACTTGTCTGATTTCTGTCTCCATAGATTCACTTATTGTAGAAATTGCATGTAAAAGGAATCACGCAATAAAACAGACAAATTTTCTGCTTTGGTTGGTGTGGCTCAGTTAGTTGGACCATCATCCCATGCACCGAAGGGTCATGGGTTCGATTCGCAGTCAGGGCACATACCCAGGTTGCCAGTTCAATACCAGTTGAGGCACACTCGGGTGATAGCCTCTTGATTTTTCTTTCTAACCCTTCCTCTCCCTCTAAAATCAATTAAAAAATATATATCCTTGGTTGAGGATTTTAAAATAAAAAGACTAATTTTCTGTTACAAACCTAAAGGTAGTCCACTACGAAATTTTAAGAGTAAGTGCCACGCAAAATTAAATTGAGGGCAGGAAAATTCATTTCACAAGAGAGCACATTACCTTGAAATCTTCATGGTGGGATATAGGCCACGAAGCATTAATGCCAGGTTTGCGGGAAAGTCTTTACAGTAAAATATACAAACAAAAAAAGGAGTGAGTTCATTTCTTTTTAAAAAAGCAACAAAAAATTTTAAGCAAAAAATCAGCTATCTATATATCAAACGAAGATTCTTGATATAATTAACATCAAGCCCCGGTTTTAAAAAAGCTTTTAGTTATCTATTTCTGCTGCCACCTCTCCCAACCTATGAACTATTTAATGAAGACACACTCTGCTTGAGATTAATTTGTTTTTACCACTTAATGGCTAACATAAATTTGTTACCTGAACTGGAACAAATCTGATGACTTAAACCAAGGTAGAAAGATACACTGTCCCTTCCCCATCATCTGTCTCTGGTTCAAAGACTAATCAACATCAGTAAAAAATGGCACTCTTGATTCTTGAGCATGAAAATCACTTACTGAGGAGAACCCGTTCCTTCCTTTTACTCTAAAACTGTACAGGAAGTTCCCTGAAATGGTTAAAAGTTAAATGTCCAAATGTCAATGAACAAATTTATGTGTTCTTAGCCTTCCCACTCCCAGATCACCCTTCTGCAGGCTCAATGACAGTCTTCAACCTTTAAATCTTCAACCTATGAAGGCACAGACTCCTGATACAAGGTTGGGCTCCAATTACCAAGAATAGGAGCTCTCTATTTCCCTGCTCCTGGAAAACAAACTAAATGGAGTCTCAGGGATTCACTCATAACATAGGCGTGTTATCAACTATCCAACTTCATTACTGATTTGACAGCTAGTCCTGCCCCTGCCCAACCCTCCATGTACATGGAAAGCACATCAGCTCATTGGGAAAAGTGGTAGAGGTGAGAAGACACCTGCCTTGGGCCATACATGTATGTTGTTCAGCCATCTCCAGGCCCCTAAGACTCAATGGGACCTAAGCCCCACTCTGTAAGTCAGAGTTCAGATAGATAATACCCCCATATTCTCATCTCTTTTCTAAAACTATCCCAACCCAGTGTTGTTCATCTTGAAAGTTGGGATTCCCCTGCGAATACCACTCTTAACCTCTATCCACTGTGTTCACTAGACCCATTCCCCATATTTCTATTATTAAAACACTCACCTACAGGATGATAAAGAAGGAAGATTATAACACTTAGAAACCTGAATTTACATTTCATTTCCACCACTTACTATGCTCCAAATAGTCACTTTAATCTCTTTGAATTTCAAATTCTCCATGTGAACAACCACTTGACCAGGTTATGAAACACAGGTGGAATTGCTAGAAGGTGTTCTCATGAATTAATTGCTAAAATTCCTTTAACTCCTGAAATTCTATGTGCCTTTGATTCTGTCTATAGAAAAATGGAGAACACCACCACTGGCAGAAGTGGGAAAAAATAGCACAATGAAAGAAACAGCAAAAATAGAGAAGAAAGTGAAAAAATCAAGAAAAGTCATGGAAGAGGAAACAAGGACTCTCGGAAAAAAAGAAAATACAACTAGTCAAAGGTGCTAGCCTGAGGGGAAAACCAGACTGGGAAGTCAGTAAATAGAGTAGTCAATTAGAAATATTCTCTAAATAGATGTTGAATTTAATTAACATAACATGGTCTACTCATAGATATTTGTTACTTACACATAAGGAATTCATTTCAAGAAGAAGAGATATCATTATACCTAGAAACACTTGCCTGATTAGGCCTTGCTTGGATAAAACCTTTGGTTCTGTGGTCATAGCTAACTGTGAAGTGCCCTAAAGCCTTTAATGGGAAAATGAGGCACTAGTTACCACTGCAATTGTCAAGTATAGTAAGACAAATTCTTGGACTAACTGGGCCTCTTCGGAAATCTCTAAATCAGAGTTAACACACAATTAGATTTGACTTTCTGAGTTGATATGATTAGCATCCCTATCTCGATGCCAGTGTTATACAGGGACTTATCAGTGTATGTTGATGGACCACAGAATAGATTTGGGAGCCAAGTAGGTTGACAGTCAAGTCATGGGTCAGTAGTTGGAGTCATGGGTCAATTAATCAACCTCCCTGAATCACAGTTGCCTAATTAATAAAAAGTAAGCTATAATAGCATAGCTACTTTGCAAAGCTATTGTGATGACTATATAACACATGTTAATTACATAATATTGGGCCTACCCCACAGTAGAACACTCTAGAAATGCATTTCTTAGTTAACATAATTTTTAAAAATCCTACCTCCTTAAAGAGTCTTCTTCAGAGCTCTCATCCCCTATTAAAGAAATAGTAAAATACACTTTAAAACGACAATAGAAAAATACAGGACTTTAAAAGTACTGGACTAATGCTTTGTTAGGAAGGATTCCTTTGGGACCACACCTGAAGACTATACTAGAGTGAATATTAATGATATAATGGATAGGCCATTAATACTTTAAGAACTTTTACTTTCCCTTTTTAAATATATCAAATGCAAGAGAAAAGAAAAGAGTGGGCTCCATCAAAATGTGATACCTACATATGGACTGCTATTTACAATGAACATAACCCTACCCAAACCCCATCAGGCTGACAGAAAACGGTATCGTTAGGAGAAGCAGTATCATAAATGAACAATATCAAACTTAAATAGCATGAGTTTTCTGGACTCCTGCCGAGAAGAGCAGTTAGAAGAGGGTGTACTTATTTTGCTGTAACACAATTACCACTTCTCCAGCTCTTCAGTGAAGACGAGCTGGTTTAGGACGAAACGCTCTATCACAAGGAAATTTGGTCACTAGGCACTGCACTTGGCAACACAGCAAAACAAAGGGAACAGACCCTTTTTCTTCCTATACCCAACTGCGAGATAAGTAAGAAAGACTTTGATTCCAGTAGTATAAAGTATAACCCCTTGAGACTGTCTCCTTCCATTGCTAGAGTCTATCTGGACCCACCACACAGAGCAGCGTGGTTCAAACAGTTAGTGCTCTGCAGCAGTGCATGAGGTCATTTTTCTCAACCCTCCCCATTAGTGGCAAATGCCTACAGAAATCATGCTTTTTTGGCTTGTGTGGCATATGTCATCAGATCCTATGCTGATGAACAAGAACAAACCACAAAGGACAAAGAACATCTTGGGTAACTACATTCAAGTACCTTAGGATTTTAATTTTTTAAACATTCAAAACGATACCCACTATATGACTCCAACTATTCAACAGTCAGGAAAAAGCAAAACTTGGAGACAGTAAAGAGAGCAGTGGGTTCCAGAGCTTATGGAGCAGAGACGGATGAAGAAGCAGAGCACAGAGGACTTTTAAGGCAGTGGAACGATTCTCTATGATACCTAATGGTCCACACATATCATCATACATTTGTCAAAACCCACTGAATGTACAACACCAAGAGTGAACCTTAATGTAAACTATGGACTTTGGTTGATAATGATGAGTCAGTGCAGGTACATCCGTTGTAATAAATGTACCTCTCTGGTGCAGGGTGTCAAAACTGAGGGAGGCTGTGTGTATGGGGAGGTGGGGTTTATGGAAACTCTTGTACTTCCCACTCAATTTTGCTGTGAATTTAAAATCTTTTAAAAAATAATGCTTACTAATTGTTTTTTTTTTTAAATATCTGCTAAACCTGCTATTAACATAGAGCAACATATTAATGCTATTTTCAAGACACAGGCAGCTTCAAAATTAAGATAAAAATCCAGTGAGGAAACAAGATGGAATCATAGGTAACATCTGTACCTGCTGCTTCCCGCAACCACATCAAAATTACAACTAAAATACAGAACCACCATCACTCAGAACCTCCTGAAATCTGGCTGAACAGAAGCCCTACAAGGACGGAACTGAAGGAGAACCGAGACCGGCAGGAAGGGTGGAGAGGTGGGCAGATTGGGGCTGAATCACCGAGAGGTGATTACCTGGTGGGGCTCGGTAAACCTGGGAGGGACATCTTGGTGGTGGAGGTTTCCCAGAGGAGCGACGGGTCCCAGCCTCATATCAGGCCCCCAGCCCAGGGCGCCAGGAATGGGAAGAGAAGTCCCCACAACTTCAGGCTGTGAAGCCAGTGGGGACTGTGGCCGAGGGATGCTGAGGCTGCGGGAGTCCCAAGCATCTCTTCTTAAAGGGCCTGCACATGAACTCACTCAGACGTGCTCCCTCTGAGCCCCAGCTCTGGGCAGCAACTTGAAAGGATCTGGGACATTTGGGGAGGAACTAACTTGCCTGAAATCAGGGTGAGAGGTAGAGGGGCAGATTTCTCCCAGGCAGAAGAGCTAGCAAAGGCCATTGCTCCTTTGTTGAACCCTCCCCCCACAGAGCCAGCAAGCAGGTGCCCTATTTGAAACCCCACCAACTGACTCCGACCTTTGGCCCCACCCTGGTGATTCCAGGAGACCCGACACTCCCTACTTGCCAGCTCATCCGAGCCATTTCCAGTGGCTTCTCTATGCAAGTGGCCTCTTGAATCATTTGTTTAGGACTTTCCTAAAATCTCAAACAAGCACCAGCGTGCCCCATATGTCTTGTAAGTGGCCACAGGCCTGGCACTAGTGGCAGCCTGCATAGCTTGGCCTCTCCTCGACACCTCCAAGCCCAGCAGAAGTAGCAGCCAACTATGGTTTGCTATGTAGCTCATGCTGGGTGACCCAGGGCAAGGCACTGGCAGAGGCTGACTTTGCACCTCCCAAGAGGTCCCAGAGACAGGGCACCTGGTGGTCAGACTTGACCACTCTGGATTACAGCCCTACTACCTCAACAAGTGACACACTCAAGGGGCACAATTGGTGCACACCAAAACTCCACTGAAGTAAATCCTGCTCCATAGGGGTGTCTCCAGCACACTAGCTCTTTGGCTGTAGTTGCAGCTGGTCTTCCTAGCCAATTGGCCTGGGGGTCAATTCCTCCCAGTGATGCCAACAGCAACCAAGGCTCAACTACAACAAATCAGAACACACAGCCCACACAGGGGAGCACCTAGAAGGCCCAGCTCAGGTGACTGGAAAGGCTGAGCCACTGGACCCTACAGAACACCTACTACACAAAGCCACTCTACAAAATCCAGGAGACACAGCAGGTCTACCTAATACATAGTAACAAACACTTGGAAACAGCCAAAATGTGGAGGCAAAGAAACATGTCACAAAGGAAAGGACAAAAGAAATCTCCAGAAAAGGAACTAAATGAAATAGAACCAAGCAAGCTAACAGATACAGAGTTCAAAATCTTGTTTTTAAGGATGCTCATGAATATTAGTAAGAGTATTACGAAAACAAGTGAGACCATCAATGACATAATAAAGTAACAATTTGAAATGAAGGCTACATGAACTGAAATGAAGAATAATTTACAGGGAATCAACAGTAGAGTAGAGGACACTGAGAATCAAATCAGCAATTTAGAACATGAGGAAACAAAGAGCACTCAACCAGATGAGAAAAAAGAAAAAAGAATCCAGAAATATGAAGATAGTGTAAGGAGCCTCTGGGACAACTTCAAGAAGCCCAACATTTGTATTATTTAGGTGTCAGAAGGGGAAGAAAGAGACCAAGAAATTGAAAACCTATTTGAAAAAATAATTACAGAAAACTTCCAGTACCTGGGGAAAGAGATAGCCTTACAAGTCCAGTAAGAATAGAGGGTCTCAAACAAGAGGAAGCCAAAGAGGCCCACAGCAAGACACATCATAATTAAACTGCCAAAGGTTAAAGACAAAGAAAGAATCTTAAAAGCAGCAAGAGAAAAACAGTTAGTTACCTACAAAGGCGCAACCATAGGACTGTCAGTTGATTTCTCAACAGAAACTTTGCAGGCCAGAAGGGAGTGCCAAGAAAATTCAGTGATGAAAAACAAGGAACTACAACCAAGATTGCTCTCTCTAGCAAAGCTATCATTTAGAATTGAAGGTCAGATAAAGAGCTTCACAGATAAGAAAAAACTAAAGAAGTTCATCACCACCAAACCAGAACTACAGGAAATGTTGAAGGGTCTTCTTTAAGAAAAAGCTAATGAACAAAAGAATCTGACAAACTAAATAGATCCAGAGGCACTGATGCATGCAACAGATGACCATATTTCAGAGGAAAGAGGGAAGGGGGATGGAGTGTGGGAAGAGATTAACCAAAGAAGTTATATGTATATATGCATAACCCATGGACACAGTCAATAACGGGGTAAAGTCCTGGGGAGGAGGTGGGAGTGACGTGGACAGGATCAATTGGGGGGGAGGAAATGGGACACCTGTAATACTTTCAACAATAAAGATAAATTAAAATAAATAAATAGATAAGAGAAAGATCCAAGTATCAGAATATGGATATTATCCCCTCAATTGAATGAAGCAGATGCAAAAATATGAACAAGCAAATGACTTGAATTGTATACTAGGTAAGGTAAGAAAAACACTGATAAATATGATTCACTATCTTCTTTATAATTATAAAGAGGGAATAAGTGCAATATAAATCAAAACTAAATCATTCTTATAATAAAAAGACAGTTTTTATTCAAATTTTAAATCAGAAATCATCATGCTGATTTTATCCAAAAATGATCTTGAAACATTATTTGAATAAAAAGAAAAGATTATAAATGCCTAATATTGCCCAAGTCATTTATATACAAATACCTGTTGAATACTCACCAAGAGTAACAAAAGCGACTGGCATTGCTATTAATTATGCATGATACAACTGAAACCACTACATGTTATATAATCATATTACCTGCTTTTAAAATTAAATTTTAAGTCAATCCCAAAAATCAGTCATGGCTGTAACTGCTGTGTGGAAAAATATTACACAGCAAGCCTAAAACAGCTCTCCGTAGAAAGTAGTACTCAAACGGCTAACACTGGGTTGGTGCCAGATAAGATGAATCTGGGGAGGGTTTACACAATTTCTTAACAGGTTAGGAGGGGTTCACTGTGACTAAACACATTGTAAAACCAATGGGATTCATTCTGAACACTTGCTTTCCAAGTGGCAATCTAGAATTTTGGCATACATTATGGGGAAGATGCTTATGTGACTGGGGTGACATAAAACATTTGGCACTGAGTTTAACAAGATTCTGAAATTGGTAACTGACATTTCACAAGTGTTCTCAGAATTAACACTGAGCACATCCTGGGAACTCCACAGAGAGAGAGCTCTTCCAACCTTGTGCCTGGTGTCCTCCACACTTTGTCACACACACATTTTCTCCTTCCTGAATGTCCTATGATCTTTACACACTACTAACTCTTAGATAAAAGTAAAACTACATGTTGAGCCCTATGAATTTTTCTAGTGAGTAAGCCCACCTAACTGTGGGTTCAGGAATCCCTAACAGAATGGCATCATGAGGCATTTTTATGCTGCGGGGTGGTATGTTCCACAATATTAGAGGGAGAGGGTGATTTCAAGCATACCTCTCTTGGAACTGGGTCTTCTTACTGCTTCTTCTGTAGATTGCAGTAGATCTATTTCAATAGAGGAAAACAAGATAAATGAAATGATGATGTCAGAAAACAATGTGAAACAATAAAACAAGGCAATTTACTCAACATAGAAAATGCAGAATCCTAATGATAGAGAGCCTGCTCAACTGTGTGCAAGTGCCTATAAATGAAATGAAACATCACACTGGCCATTTTCTCTAAGCACACTTTAATTCCTTTTTACAATAGTTCTGAATGAAATAAGCAAGTATGGTAGCGAAAGAAAAACAATAATTCTCTAAAGATAGTACAATAGTGTACTAGTGATTATAGAGTTCTATTTCTTTGTTTCTAAACTTTTTCTTAATATCTTATGACACTAAAAACATGGCTCTCCTATGAAAGGCAGTTGTTGAAAGGACAAGGGAAAAAGTCAAAGAAACTGTATCCAAAATGTAGGCTGAGTTAGTCATGGAGATCCCAATAACCTCAATATGTATGTGGAAACACTGGTATTTCCTGTTGAACTGTTGCTCTTCCCTGTTCATCTAATAACGTCCTATTCTCCACCTCCAGTTCACAAGCCATTGTGCACACTGGAGACCTCTGAATGAACCATCTTAGATTTCTCTCTCCATGATAACATTTACATTTAATTATCATGAAATCATATGAACCAGACCTCTTTCCTTTCTCTTCTTTATTTTCCTACAGTTAACGGCCTTGGTCTAGCAAGGGCTCTTAATGATGGCTTTCACAGTGGGGAAAATAACAGGAAATATTAGTTTCCTTTGTAAATTAAGATTCTTTAAGAAGAACAAAACCAATCTCATTGGGATCCTTGCCCACTGGTTAAGTGGTGTCTTTTTCATCCTTAACCATTGGTTTCTGATTCCAGGAAAGTATTGTTCAGTTCCTAGTTTTGGTGACTTTTTAGTGCCACAAATCAATATGGAATAACAGGTATTCGTGTACTTATTGTAAACCATTTGCTATACAAACTAAACAAAAGATCCTTTCTTAACAAGTTAAGTTTGTCATAATGTGATTATAGAGGAAACATACAACCTCTTAACTTAAAATCCTCTTAACTTTTTACATAAACATATCATAGGGAACATTACAAGTCGAGACTAAATTAGTGAACTTTTTCTCCAACAACATTGTTCCAGATTTTAAATCACCTACAGTTAACTGTTTAAATAATAATGCATACTAGTCTACTAAGGAAGAAATTAAGAAACGGGATAGGAGCTGGTCCAGCGTGATCCTGGAGTTTGTACAACCAATGGGATTCATTCTGAATACTTGCTTTCCATCTGGCCATCTAGAATTTTGGCATGAACTATGGGGAAGATGCTGATGTGACTTGGGTGCCATAAAGCCCTTGGCACTGAGTCTAAAAGGGCTCTAGGATTGGTACATGGCATTTCACATGTCTTGTTAGAATTTGACAGTGGAATACTTGAGCACATCTTGGGAACTCCACAGGGAGAGAGCTCTTCCAAGGTTGTGCCTGGTGTCCTCCACACTTTGTCACACACACATTTTCTACTTCCTGATTGTCCTATGATCCTTCTACGCTAGTGAATCATAGGTTGGAGTAAAACTACATGTTCAGTTCTATGAATTATCCTAGTGAGTAAGCCCACCTAGGTGTGTATTCAGGAACCCCTTACAGAATGGTATTATATGGCATTTTTATGCTGCCAGATGGTGTGTTCTACATGATTAGAGGCAGAGGGTGATTTCAAGCATACCTCTCTTGGAACTGGGTCTTCTTACTGCTTCTTCTGTAGATTGCAGTAGATCTATTTCAATAGAGGAAAACAAGATAAATGAAATGATGATGTCAGAAAACAATGTGAAACAATAAAACAAGGCAATTTACTCAAAATAGAAAATGCAGAATCCTAATGATAGAGAGCCTGCTCTACTGTGTGCAAGTGCCTATAAATGAAACATCACACTGGCCATTTTCTCTAAGCACACTTTAATTCCTTTTTACAATAGTTCTGAATGAAATAAGCAAGTATGGTAGCGAAAGAAAAACAATAATTCTCTAAAGATAGTACAATAGTGTACTAGTGATTATAGAGTTCTATTTCTTTGTTTCTAAACTTTTTCTTAATATCTTATGACACTACAAACATGGCTCTCCTATGAAAGGCAGTTGTTGAAAGGACAAGGTAAAAAGTCAAAGAAACTGTATCCAAAATGTAGGCTGAGTTAGTCATGGAGATCCCAATAACCTCAATATGTATGTGGAAACACTAGTATTTCCTGTTGAACTGTTGCTCTTCCCTGTTCATCTAATAACGTCCTATTCTCCACCTCCAGTTCACAAGCCATTGTGCACACTGGAGACCTCTGAATGAACCATCTTAGATTTCTCTCTCCATGATAACATTTACATTTAATTATCATGAAATCATATGAACCAGACCTCTTTCCTTTCTCTTCTTTATTTTCCTACAGTCAACGGCCTTGGTCTAGCAAGGGCTCTTAATGATGGCTTTCACAGTGGGGAAAATAACAGGAAATATTAGTTTCCTTTTTAAATTAAGGTTCTTTAAGAAGAACAAAACCAATCTCATTGGGATCCTTGCCCACTGGCTAAGTGGTGTCTTTTTCATCCTTAACCATTGGTTTCTGATTCCAGGAAAGTATTGTTCAGTTCCTAGTTTTGGTGACTTTGTACTGCAACAAATTAATATGCAATAACAGCTATTCGTGTACTTAGTGTAAACCATTTCCGATAAAAACTAAACAAAACATCCTTTCTTAACAACTTGTTTGTCATAAAGTGATTATAGAGGAAACATACAACCTCTTAACTTAAAATCATCAGAGGGAAGACTACAAGCAGTGACTAAATAAGTGAAATTCTTCTCCAACAACATTGTTCCAGATATTAAATCACCTACAGTTAGCTGTTTAAATAATAATGGATACTAGTCTATTAAGGAAGAAATTAGGAAAAACTATAGGAGCCAGTCCAGCGTGATCCAGGACTTTAAACAACTAATGGGATTCAATCTGGACACTTGCTTTCCTTCTGGACATCTAGAATTTTGGCACACACTATGGGGAAGATGCCGATGTGACTAGGGTGCCATAACACTCTTGGCACTGAGTCTAACGGGGCTCTAGGACTGGTAGATGGCATTTCACATGTGTTGTCAGGGGAATACATGAGCACATCTTGGGAACTGCACAGGGAGAGAGCTCTTCCAAGGTTGTGCCTGGAGACCTCCACACTTTGTCACACACACATTTTCTACTTCCTGATTGTCCTATGATCCTTCCACCCTAATGAATCATAGGTTGGAGTAAAACTACATGTTGAGTCCTCTGAATTTTCCTAGTGAGTTAGCCTACCTAGGTGTGTGTTCAGGAACCCCTTACAGAATGGCATTATGTGGCATTTTTTATGCTGCCGGATGGTGTGTTCCACATGATTAGAGACAGAGGGTGATTTCGAGCATACCTCTCTTGGAACTGGGTCTTCTTACTGCTTCTTCTGTAGGTTGCAGTAGATCTATTTCAATAGAGGAAAACAAGATAAATGAAATGATGATGTCAGAAAACAATCTGAAACAATAAAACATGGCAATTTACTCAAAATAGAAAATGCAGAATCCTAATGATAGAGAGCCTGCTCTACTGTGTGCAAGTGCCTATAAATGAAACATCACACTGGCCATTTTCTCTAAGCACACTTTAATTCCTTTTTACAATAGTTCTGAATGAAATAAGCAAGTATGGTAGCGAAAGAAAAACAATAATTCTCTAAAGATAGTACAATAGTGTACTAGTGATTATAGAGTTCTATTTCTTTGTTTCTAAACTTTTTCTTAATATCTTATGACACTACAAACATGGCTCTCCTATGAAAGGCAGTTGTTGAAAGGACAAGGTAAAAAGTCAAAGAAACTGTATCCAAAAAGTAGGCTGAGTTACTCATGGATAGCCCAACAAACTCAACATCTATGTGGAAAAACTGGTCTTTCCTGTTGAGCTGTTGCTCTTCCCTGTTCATCTAATAAAGTCCTATTCTCCACCTTCAGTCGACACTATAGACTTAAGAATGAACCATCTTGGATTTCTCTCCCTCTACTAACTTTTTACACTTAATACTCATGAAAACCTGTGAACTGGACCTCTTTTTATTCTTTGCTTCATTTTGCTCCTATCAACTGCCCAAGTCAAATACTTGGCTTTCACAGGAGAAAAAATTATATCATTGTTATTCCTTCATAAATAAAAAATTTTAAGCAGAACAAACAAGAAAGACATTAGGTTAGAAAAACACAATCAACTTAAATGGAATAAATTGACCTTCCTGACTTGATTTTACCATGGATAGGTGAAACCTTCACCATGGCCTTATGTTATTCCAAGGAGGCAAAGATTCCTTTGTCCTTGACTCCCTTTATGTGGTTTCCTACAATCTGTCCTCTACAGGGGTGCTCTACAAACTAGGGCCCAAGGGGTCTAATAAACCTGTTATCTGGTTTTGTACATAAACTCTCACTGGAACACAGTCCTGCCTTCTCAAGGATATATTGTCTGTGACTGCTCTCACACTGCAATGGCTGACATTAGGAGATATGACAGACCACATGACCTAAAATCAGCTCCTTTAGAGAAAAAGTTTCCTGATCCTCCCTTCATATCAAAATCAGAGAATCCACAACAAATGTATTCTTATGACACATTTGCACAGTTCTCTCAAATGAATTCCTGCAGTAAATACTGCTGACTCCCTACCTTAGTCTTCTTTCCTGCTGGACACCCCAGCTGTATGTGGATATTTACTGTCATGATACACAAATAAGGTGCTATCTGCCCAGCTCCAAAAAGAGAAATGATTATACTAAGCTAATCACAGTACCAAGGTTACCACTAAGTGGTTTAGGAGTGAGCATGTGATGTAGCCCAAGCCTAAAAATTGTTAGTGGAAGTCAACTGCAAGCCTCTCAGTTATCTTCCTTTATTTAAAAGAAACATATAGCTCAGAATCAGTAATCAGGGAAATGCAAATGAAAGCCATAATGCAGGACGACCTCACTCCTCTCAGAATGACTTTCCTAAAGATGTAAATAAATAAATAAATAAATAAATAAATAAATAAATAAATAAATAAATAAATAAAGAAGTAAGTAAGTAAAAACAGTGCTGGCCATGATATGGAGAAAAGAGAAAGCCTCGTGCCCTGCTCTTGGGATTATAAATTGGTATAGTCACTAAGGAAAACAGCATGGAGATGTCTCAGGAAATTACAAATAAAACTGCCATTCCACTTCTGGGCATTTCTTCAACAAAAGCAGGAACACAGATTTGAACAGATATCTCCACCCCTATGCTCACTGCAACATTATTTACAACAACTAAGATATGGAAGCAATGGGTGTCCTTCGATAGGTATACAAAGAAGATGTAGCAAGTACATGCTATATAATGAAACATCACTCAGACATGAAAAAAATGAAATGTTGCCTTTTACAACAATATGAAAGGACCAAGAGGCTGTTATGCTAAGTGAAATAAGACAAAGACAAATATAGTATGTCTCACTTACATATGGAATCTAAAACAACAAAACAAATCAGAAACACACCCCAAAACGACAGGGAACAAACTCATGGTTGCCAGACATTAGTGAGGTGAGGACACGCATGATATAGAACGTGATTAACAAGTGAACCTTCCACTTATAACATATGTGAGCCGCCCCGATATACTGTACAGCACAGGAAATATGTCAGTATCATGATAACTTTGCACAGACATAGAGGGTGACTAGACTTAGCATGGTCATCACATCCTAAAGTATGTAAATGCCTAACCACCATGTTGTACACCTGAAAGTCATATATTGTGTGTCAACTATGCTTTTAACAAGATATTTCAAAGGAAAGGAGAAAGGCATAAGGAAAAGCAATCTTTCCAGCATGTAAAGATACACTGTCTTTTGGGAATATGATGCCACAGAGCCATCGCTAAGCAGCTGCCTAGGAAAGGACACATTAACACTGACAGCCATGCAGCTGAAAGAGGACAACTAGGATCCCGATGACATTATGGAAAACCAAGACAATCCTGCTTACTATTGTTTTGGCGCCAGTTAATTGGCCACCTATCCTCTGAAGCTAAGTGCATTCTATGTGACTGACAGCCCAAGGCCTACAGGGTAAGCTCTCTTCCTTTCTGGTGCAGGAGACTTTCAAAAGCTTGCCTTCGCTACGTAGTCACCTCATTCCCAGCCATTCCCACAGGACACGCTGTGCACCAGCAAAACTGAACTGCGCATTCATGCCGCAAAGTTCTCCTGTACATCTGAGCCCTTGCACTGCTGGGCGCGCTGCCAAACGGGTCCTCTCCATAGATGTTCCTCCTGCTAAACATCACCCTTCTGCCCCTTTACTTGGCAGACTTCTTCAGGCTCTACATGTTTACTTTACATCCTACCTACACGTTTTATGTTTTAATTATAAATCTTCCTCTGAATTGATTTGTGACAGAGACAGGAAGGGAGAAACAGAGAGAGAGAAACAGTGATTTCTTGTTCCACTTCCTTATGCATTCCTTGGTTGATTCTGGTATGTGCCCTGACCAGGGACAAAAACTCACAAGTTTGGCATTTGGGGACAACCCTTTAACCAACTGACCTACCTGGCCAAGCCCTCCCCCATATTTTTTAAACTCTAATTCTAACCTTGGATTTAAAGTGTCCGGCACATACTACACACCAATGAAAAGAATAAATAATGACAAGGGTAAGCTCCTAGCGCGCTCTGGCACCTAGTACGCACTGAAAAAAGTATAGGAAAGAATAAAAATGACAATGATAATAACAAGCTCTTGGAGGGCAGGGACTGGGTTATCAAATGTTTGAATTCTGCAACATTAGCATAACACCTAGTACCTAAAAGACACCTGAGAGTTAAATACCAAATCATTAAGAGGAGCAATAAATAACTGACTTTTGAGGTTTTCTTTGAAAATTCTGCTTCGGAAAAACCCACAGAAATAAACCAGGCACAGCTAGCTCTCTGATATTATGAGCACCTTCAAGGTCAAGCCTCTATTCCATCCTTATCTTTCCTACAGTTTGCAAAAGCAACCTACACAAGTTCTTGTTGAAGGTCTACTAAGTCCAAGGTGTCCTCATACAGTTCACGCGGCAGGCACAATGAACTCAGTGCCACAGCTGGGTAGCACACTGGCGTTTTTGTTATACTGAAATATTTCTCTACTTTTATTATAACTTGTTAACTCTGAGTTGAGCGATTTGAATATTTATTATGATTATCTTTTCACCAATGGCATTAGAGCCTCCGGTTCTCAGAAAATTACAGTGTCATGACAATTATTCAACAAGCAGAAGGATCGCCTTCTTCTAATGAAGTCAACATGCCCCTTTCTCTTTTGACTTCGGAGGAATGAAGTTGATCATAGTGAGATCTTTTTGGTATAATATGTAAAATAACCTCTGCTTCTCAACTGGCATTGCCTCTGACTTCTGTACTCTGGTAGATATGTTTAGAAACCAATCTCATTGGGATCCTTGCCCACTGGCTAGGTCTTGTCCTTTTTATCCTTAACCATTGGCTTTGAGTTCCAGGGAAGTATTGTTCACTTCCTAGTTTAGTGACTTTTCAGTGAGACAAAGCAGTATGTAATAACAAGTATTCATTTACTTAGTGTAATCCATTTGCTATAAAAACTAAACAAAATGTCCATTTTTGGCACGTTCAGTTTGTTACATTTGATTATACGGAAAAGGACCTATGTCTTAACTCGAAATCCTTTTACTTTTTAAAATAAACCTATCATATGGAATATTAGAAGTCGTGACTAAATAAATGAACTTCTTCAACAATATTGCTCCGGATTTTAAATCACCTACAATTAACTGTTTAAGTAATACTGAATACTACTCTATTAAGGAAGAAATTGAGAAAAACCATAGGAACCCGAACAGCGTGATCCAGGACTTTAAACAACTAATGGGATTCAATCTGGACACTTGCTTTCCTTCTGGACATCTAGAATTTTGGCACACACTATGGGGAAGATGCCGATGTGACTAGGGTGCCATAACACTCTTGGCACTGAGTCTAACGGGACTCTGGAACTGGTAGATGGCATTTCACATGTGTTGTCAGAATTTGACAGTGGAATACTTGAGCACGTTCTGGTAACTCTAGAGGGAGGAGGCTGTTGTAACCTTGTGCCTGGTGTCGTCCACACTTTGTCACACGCACCTTTTCTCCTTGCTGATTGTCCTATGATACTTCCACCCTAGTAAATCACAGGAAGGAGTAAAATTATATGTTGAGTCCTATGAATTTTTCTAGTGAATAGGCCCACCTAGGTGTGAGTTCGGGAACCCCTAACGCAATGGCATTTTGTGGCATTTTTTTGATGCAGAATGCTATGTTCCACATGATTAGAGGCAGAGGGTGATTTCAAGCATACCTCTCTTGGAGTTGCTTCTTCTTGATGCTTCTTCTGAAGATTCCTGCAGATCTGTTTGAACAAAGGTACGAATGAAATGACGACAGAAAACAATGTGAAAGAAAAAACAAGGCAAATTACTCAAAATAGAAAAGGCAGAATCCTAATGATAGATAATAAGCTCTACTATATGAAAGTGCCTATAAAGGAAACGAGACAACACACTGGCAATTTTCTCCATCTAAGCAGGGTTTCATTGCTCTGTACAATAGATATGAATCCATCAAGTAACTGAGTTAGTGAGGAAAAAAAACAATAATTATCAAAGATAGTACAATAGGGTTCTATTGATTACAGACTTCTATTGGTTTGTTTCTAACATCTTTCTTAATATCTCAGGACACTAAAAACATGGCTGTCCTATGAAAGGTGGTTGTTGATAGGACAAGGTAAAAAGTCAAAGAAACTGTATCCAAAATGTAGGATGAGTTACCCATGGATATTCCAACAAACTCAACATGTGTGGGGAATAACTGGTCTTTCCTGTTGAACTGTTGCTCTTCCCTGTTCATGTGATAAAGTCCTATTCTCCATGTCAAATTCACAGCCCAGTGCACAACCTGAAGAAATTTGAATGAACCAGGTTACATTTCTCTCGCTCTACTAACTTTTTAAGCTTAATCGTCATGAAATCCTGGGAACTAGACATCTTTTCCTTCTCTGCTTTATTTTGCTACTGTCAACTGCCCAAGTCAAATGATTGGTTTTCACAGGGGCAAAAATTATACCATTATTATTCCTTCATAAATTAAAATTTTTTAAGCAGAACAAACGAGAAAGACATAGGCTTGGAAAAACACAATCATCTTAAATTGAATAAATTGACCCTCCTCACTTGGTTTCAGCATGGATGGGTGAAAGCTTCATCATGGCCTGATGCTAGTCCAAGGAGGCAAAGCTTCCTTTGTCTTTGACTCCCTTTATGTGGTTTCCTTCAATTTGTCCTGTACATGAGTGCTTTGCAAACTAGGGACTACGGGGAATAATACAACTTGTCATCTGGTTTTGTACATAAACTCTCACTGGAACACAATCCTCCCTTTTCCTTGACATATTGTCTGTGACTGCTCTCACACTACAATGGCAGACTTGAGGAGATATGAGAGGCCACATGACCTAAAATCAGCCCCTTCACAGAAAAGGCATCCTGATCACCCCTTCATATCAAAACCAGAGTGCCCCCAACAAATGTAATCTTATGACACATCTGCTCAGTCTGCTCCAATGAATCCCTGTAGTAAATATGGCTGACTCCCTACTTTAGCCTTCTTTCTTGCTGTAGGTGGACATTTACTGTCCTGATACACAAATGACGTGGTATCTGCCCAGCTCGAAAAAGAGAAATGATTATATTAAGCTAATCACAGTACCTAGGTTACCAGTAAGTGGTTTACGAGTGAGCATATGATGCAGCCCAAGCCTGTAAAATGTTAGCGGAAGTCAACTGCAAGCCCCTCAGTTGTCCTCGTATTTAAAAGAAACATATAGCTCAGCATCACCAATCAGGGAAATGCAAATGAAAGCCATAATGCAGTACCACCTCATGCCTCTCAGAATAGCTGTCCTCAAGATAAATAAATAAATAAATAAATAAATAAATAAATAAATAAATAAATAAATAACTAGTGTTGGCCACGATGTGGAGTAAAGGGAAAGCCTCCCACTCCACTTGTGGGATTGTAAATTGTTACAGTCACTATGAAAAACAACATGGAGATGCCTCAGAAAATTAGAAATAAAATGGCCATTCCACTTCTGGGCATTTCTTCAACAAAAGCAGGAACACAGATTTCAAAAGATATCTGCACCCCTATATGCAGTGCAACATTATTTCCAATAGCTAAGATATGAAAGCAATGTAGGTGTCCTTCGATAGATAAAAACAAGATTTAACAATATATGGTATATAATGAAATATCACCCAGACATGAAAAAAGGGAAATCTTGCCATTTACGACAACATGAAAGGACCAAGAAGCTGTTATGCTAAGTGAAAGAAGACAAAGACAAATATAGTATGTCTCACTTACATGTGGAAGCTAAAACAAACAAAACAGAAAAACAGCCCATAGCTACAGGGAATAAACTCATGGTTGCCAAAGGCTAGTGAGTTGAGGAGACACGTGAAAAAGAAGAAGATGAATAAGAAGTGAACCTTGCAGTGATATCATATGCGAGCACTCCGGATGCAGTGTCCAGCACAGGGAATGTGTCAGTATCGTAGTAACTTTGCACAGACATAGAGGGTGACTAGACTTAGCGTGGTCATCACATCCTAAAGTATGTCAATGTCAAACCACCACGCTGTACACCTGAAGGTCGTATACTGTGTGCCAACTATGCTTTTCACAAGAAATTTCAAAGGAAAGGAGAAAGGCATAAGGAAAAGCAGGCCTTCAAGCCTCTACACACTGTCATGTGAGAATACGACGCCTCGGAGCCCTCGCTACCTAGCTGGCCAGGAAAGGACACATTAACACTGACAACCATGCACCTGAAAAGGGACAACTGGGATCCTGATGACATCACGGAAAACCAAAACAATCTGGGTTCCTATTGTTTTGGCCACAGTTAATTAGGCCACCTGTCCTCTGAAGCTAAGACCATTCTATGTGACTGACAGCCCAAGGCCTACAGGGTAAGATCTCTTCCTTTCTGGTGCAGGAGACTTTCACAAGCTTGCCTTTGCTAGGTAGTCACCTCATTCCCAACCATTCCCACAGGACACATTGTGCACCATCAAAACTGAACTGGGCATTCATGCCCCAAAGGTCTCTTCTACAT
The DNA here is from genome assembly GCF_054644295.1 of Miniopterus natalensis. Classification (NCBI taxonomy): domain Eukaryota; kingdom Metazoa; phylum Chordata; class Mammalia; order Chiroptera; family Miniopteridae; genus Miniopterus; species Miniopterus natalensis. Next base: position 113,488,915 of record NC_142081.1, read on the forward strand.
CTAAGCCCTTGTGCTGCTGTTCCCACTGCCAAAGGGAATGTTCCTCCAGCTAAACATCACTCTTCTGCCCCTTTACCTGGCAAATTTCTTCACCTTTTGCATGCTTACATTACATCCCACCTACACTTTTTATGTTTTAATTATAAATCTTCCTCTGAATTGATTTGTGACAGAGACAGGAAGGGAGAAACAGAGAGAGAGAGAAAAACAGTGACTTCTTGTTCCACTTCCTTATGCATTCCTTGGTTGATTCTGGTATGTGCCCTGACCAGAGACCGAACGCACAACTTTGGCATTTGGGGAAAACGCTTTAACCAACTGACCTACCTGGCCAAGGCCTCAACCACATTTTTCAAACTCTAGTTCTTATCATGGCTTTAAAGTGTCTGTCACATACTACACACCAATGAAAAGAATAAATATTGACAAGGGTAAGCTCCTAGTGTGCTCTGGCACCTAGTATGCATTGAGTAAAGTATTGGAAATAATAAAAATGACAATGATAATAACAAGCTCTTGGAGGGCAGGGACAGAGTTTTTAAAATGTTTGAATTCTGCAACATCAGCATAACACCTAGCACCTAAATGACACCTGAGAGTTAAACAGCAAGCCATTAAGAGGATCGATGATTACTGAATTTTTAAATTTTCCTTGAAAATTCAGTTTCTAAAAAACACACAGATATAAATCAGGCACAGCTCTCTGATATTATGAGCACCTTCAAGGTCAAACTTCTGTTTCATCTTTATGTTTTCTATAATTTGAAAAACCAACTTACACAAGCTCTGGTTGAAGCTCTACTAAGTACAAGGTGTCCTCATGCATTTCACGTGGCAGGCACAATGAACTCAGTGCCACAGCTGGGTAGCACACTGGCATTTTTGTTACTGCGAAACATTTCTCTACTTTTATTATAACTTGTTAACTCTGAGTTGAGCGATTTGAATGTTTATTATGATTATCTTTTCACCAATGGCATTAGAGTCTCTGCTTCTCAGAAAATTACAGTGTCATGACAATTATTCAACAAGCAGAAGGATCTCCTTGTTCTAATGAAGTCAACATGCCTCATTCTGTTTTGACTTCTGAGGAATGAAGTTGATCATAGTGAGGCCTTTTTGGTATAATATGTAAAATAACCTCTGCTTCTCAACTGGCATTGCCTCTGACTTCTGTACTACTGGTAGATGTTTAAAAACCAATCTCATCGAGATCCTTGCCCACTGGCTAAGTGTTGGCAGTCTTACCCTTAACAATTGGTTTCTGGTTCCAGGGAAGTACAGTTCAGTTCCTAGATTAGTGACTCTTCAGTGAGACAAAGCAGTATGTAATAACAAGTATTCCTTTACTTAGTTTAATCCATATGCTGTAAAAACTAAACAAAAGATCCATTCTTAATAAGTTCAGTGTGTTATACTGTGATTATAGTGGACACCTACTACCTCTTAACGTAAAATGCTTTTATTTTTTACATAAAGTTATCGTATAGGATATTAGAAGTCATGACTAAATAAATTAGTCCAACAATATTCCTCTGGATTTTAAATAACCTACAATTAACTGTTCAAATAACACTGAATACTAGTCTATTAAGGAAGAAATTAAGAAAAACCATAGGAGCCCATCCAGGTTGATCCAGGAGTTTGTATAACCAATGGGGTTCATTCTGAACACTTGCTTTCCATCAGGCCATCTAGAATTTTGGCACACACTATGGGGAAGATGCCGATGTGACTAGGATGCCATAAAACCCTTGGCACTGAGTCTAACGGGACTCTGGGACTGGTAGATGGCATTTCACATGTGTTGTCAGAATTTGACCGTGGAACACTTGAGCACATCCTGTTAACTCCACAGTGACAGGGCTCATGCAAGCTTGTGCCTGGTGTCTTCCACACTGTCACACGCACCTTTTCTCCTTCCTGATTGTCCTATGATCCTTCTACTCTAGTAAATTACAGGTAGAAGTAAAACTACATGTTGAGTCCTATGAATTTTTCTAGAAAGCCCACCTAGGTGTGGGTCAGGACCCCTAGGAGAATGGTATTATGTGGCATTTTTATGATGCCAGATGGTATGTTCCACATGATTAGAGGCAAAGGATGATTTCAAGCATACCTCTCCTGGAACTGGGTCTTCTTATTGCTCCTTTTTTAGATTGCAGTAGGCCTATTTGAATAAAGGAATGAAAAGATAAATGAAACGATGACCACAGAAAACAATGTGAAACAAACAACAATGCAAATTACTCAAAATAGAAAATGCAGAATCCTAATGATAGACAACATGCTCTACTGTATGAAAGTGATGAAAACGGAAATGAAACATCACACTAGCTGTTTTCTTGGGCTAAGCACTGTTTCATTCCTTTGTACAATAGATATGAATTAATCAAGTAACTGGGGTAACGAGAGAAAAACAATAATTCTCAAAGACAGTACGATAGGGTTTTAGTGATCACGGAGTTCTATTTGTTTGTCTCTAACATCTTTCTTAATACCTCATGACACTAAAAACATGGCTCTCCTGTGAAAGGCAGTTGTTCACAGGGCAAGGTAAAAAGTGAAAGAATCTGTATCTAAAATGTAGGCTGTTACCCATGGATATTCCAACAACGTGAACATGCATGGGGAAAACTGCTCTTTCCTGTTGAACTGTTGCTCTTCCCTGCTCATCTGATAAAGTCCTATTCTCCATGTCCAATTCACATGCCAGTGCACAAGCTGGAGACCTATGACTGAGCCAGCTTAGATTTCTCTCCCCCTACTAACTTTTTACACTTAATCATCATGAAACCCCGTGAACTAGACGTCTTTTCCTTCTCTGCTTTATTTTGCTGCTGTCAACTGCCCAAGTCAAATGATTGGTATTCACAGGGGCAAAAATAACGGCAACTATTATTATTCCATCATAAATTAAGATTTTTTAAGCAGAACAAACGAGAAAGACATACGCCTGGAAAAACACAATCCTTACTTGATTTCAGTGTGGATGGGCCAAAGCTTCATCATGGCCTCATGCTAGTCCAAGGAGGCAAAGCTTCCTTTGTCTTCCACTCCCTTTATGTGGTTTCCTTCAATCTGTCCTCTTCACGCGGGCTTTGCAAACTAGGGCCCATGGGATCTAATACAACCTGTCATCTGGTTTTGTACATAAACCCTCATTGAAACACAGTCGTGTCTTTTCACTGACATATTGTCTATGACTGCTCTCACACTCCAATGGCAGACTTGAGGGGGTACGACAGGTGACACTGCCTAAAATCAGGCCCTTTATAAAAAAAGCTTGCTGATCCCTCCTTCATATCACAACCAGAGTGCCACCATCAAATATAATCTTGTGACACTTCTGCTCAGTACTCTCCAATGAATCTCTGCAGTAAATATCACTGACTCCCTGTCCTAGTTTTCCTTTTTGCTGGAGACCCCCAGCTGTATTTGGACATTTACTGTCCTGATACACAAATAAGGTGCTATCTGCCCAGCTCCAAAAAGAGAAATGATTATACTAAGCTAATCACAGTACCTTGCTTACCACTAAGTGCTTTAGGAGTTAGCATGTGATGTAGCCCAAGCCTAAAAATTGTTAGTGGAAGTCAACTTCAAGCCTCTCAGTTGTCTTCCTTTATTTAAAAGAAACATATAGCTCAGCATCAGTAATCAGGGAAGTGCAAATGAAAGCCATAATGCAGGACGACCTCACTCCTCTCAGAATGACTTTCCTCAAGGTGTGAATAAATAAATAAATGAATGAATGAATGAATAAATAAATAAATAAATAAATAAATAAATAAATAAATAAATAAATGGAAAAGTAAAAACAGTGTTGGCCATGATATGGAGAAAAGAGAAAGCCTCGTGCCCTGCTCTTGGGATTATAAATTGGTATAGTCACTATGGAAAACAGCATGGAGATGTCTCAGAAAATTAGAAATAAAACTGCCATTCCACTTCTGGGCATTTCTTCAACAAAAGCAGGAACACAGATTTGAAAAGATATCTGCACCCCTACGTTCACTGCAGCATTACTTACAATAGCCAAGATATGGAAGCCATGTAGGTGTCCTTTGATAGATAAAGAAAGAAAATTCTATGGTATATAATGAAATATCACTCAGACATGAAAAGAAGGAAGTCTTGCCATTTACGAGAACGTGGATGGACCAAGAGGCTGTTAAGCTAATTGAAATAAGACAGACAAAAACAAATATAGTATGTCTCTCTTACATGTGGAATCTAAAGCAAACAAAACAGAAACACACCCCATAGCTACAGGGGAAAAACTCATGGTTGCCAGACGCTAGTGAGTTGAGGAGACGCTTGACATAGAAGAACTTGAATAGGAAGTGAGCCTTGCAGCTATAGCATAGGGGAGCCCCTGGATGTCCTGTGCAGCACAGGGGATGTGACAGTACCGGAGAAGCTTTGCAGGGACATAGAGGGTGACTAGACTTAGCATGGCGATCACATCCTGAGGTATGTAAATATCAGAGAACCATGCTGTACACCTGAAAGTCATATATTGTGTGCCAACTATACTTTTCACAAGAAATTTCAAAGGAAAGGAGAAAAGCATAGGGAAAAGCAGGCCTTCCAGCCTTTCTACACTGTCATGTGAGAATATGATGCCTCGGAGCCCTCGATAAGCAGCTGGACAGGAAAGGACACATTAGCACTGACAATCACACAGGTGAAAAGGGACAAATGGGATCCTGATGACATCATGGAAAACCAAAACAATCCCGGTATACCGTTCCTTTGGCCACAGTTAATTAGGCCACCTATTGTCTGAAGTAAGAGCATTCTATGTGACCGACAGCCCAAGGCCTACAGGGTAAGAGCTCTTCCTTTCTGGTGTAGGAGACTTTCAAAAGCTTGGCTTCGCTACGTAGTCCCCTCATTCCAACCATTCCCACAGGACACACTGTGCACCACCAAAACGGAACTGCGCATTCATGCCGCAAAGTTCTCTTGTACATCTGAGCCCTTGCCCTGCTGTGCGCGCTGCCAAACGGGTCCTCTCCATAGATGTTCCTCCTGCTAAACGTCACCCTTCTGCCCCTTTACCTGGCAAACTTCTTCATGTTCTGCATGTTTACCTTACATCCCAATTACACTTTTTATGTTTTAATAATAAATCTTCTTTTGAATTGCCTTACAGAGACAGGAAGGGAGAAACAGAGAGAGAGAGAAACAGTGATTTCTTGTTCCACTTCCTTATGCATTCCTTGGTTGATTCTGGTATGTGCCCTGACCAGGGACAAAACCCACCCCTTTGGCATTTGGGGAAAGCGCTTTAGACAGCTGACGTATCGGCCAAGGCCTCACCCACATTTTTCAAACTCTACTTCTCGTCTTGGATTGAAAGTGTCCAGCACATACTACACACCAATGAAAAGAATAAATAATGACAAGGGTAAGCTCCTAGTGTGCTCTGGCACCTGGTAAGCACTGAATAAAGTATAGGAAATAATAAAAATGACAATGATAATAACAAGCTCTTGGAGGGCAGGGACCAAGTTTTTTAAATGTTTGAATTCTCCAATATCACCATAACACCTAGTACCTAAAAGACACCTCACAGTTAAATAGCATACCATTAAGAGGACCAATGAATAACTCACTTTTGAGATTTTCTTTGAAAATTCTGTTTCAAAAAAACACACAGGAATAAACCAGGCACAGGTCCCTGATAGTATTAGCACCTTCAAGGTCAAACTTCTATTTCCTGTTTATGTTTTCTATAATCTGTAAAAGCAACCTACACAAGCTCTGGTTGAAGCTCTACTAAGTCCAAGGTGTCCTCATGCATTTCACATGGCAGGCACAATGAACTCAGTGCCACAGCTGGGTAGCACACTGGCATTGTTCTATTTGTGAAACATTTCTCTGCTTTTATTAAAATTTGTTAAGTTGGAGTTGAGCTATTTGAATATTACGATTTTCTTTTGAACAATGCCATTAGAGCCTCCGGTTCTCAGAAAATTACAGTGTCATGATAATTATTCAACAAGGAGAAGGATTGCCTTGTTCTAATGAAGTCAACATGCCTCAATCTGTTTTGACTTCTGAGGAATGAAGTTGATCATAGTGAGACCTTGTTGGTATAATATGTAAAACTGTCTCTGCTTCTCCACTGGCATTGCCTCTCTGACTTCTGTACTCTGGTAGATGTGTTTAAAACCCAATCATTGGGATCCTTGCCCTCTGGCTAAGTGTTGTAGTTTTTATCGTTAACCATTGGCTTTTAGTTCCAGGGAAGTATTGTTCAGTTCCTAGTTTAGTGACTTTTTAGTGAGACAAAGCAGTATGTAATAACAAGTATTCATTTACTTAGTGTAATCTATTTGCTATAAAAACTAAACAACATGTTCGTTGCTAACACATTCAGTTTGTTACACTGTGATTATACAAGAAAGGACCTATGTCTTAACTCAAAAATCCTTTTACTATCTTATATAAACCTATCATATGGGATATTAGAAGTTGTGACTAAACAAATCAACTTCTTCTCCAACAATATTGCTCCGGATTTTAAATCACCTACAATTAACAGTTTAAATAATACTGAATACTGGTCTATTGAGGAAGAAATTAAGAAAAACTATAAGAACCCAACCAGCTTGATCCAGGACTTTAAATAACTGATGGGATTCATTCTGGACACTTGCTTTCCTTCTGGGAATCTGGAATATTGTCACACCCTATGGGGAAGATGCCTATGTGACTAGGGTGCCATATCACCCTTGGCACTGAGTCCAATGGGACTCTGGGACTGGTAGATGGCATTTCACATGTGTTGTCAGAATTTGACAGTGGAATACTCGAGCACGTTCTGGTAACTCCACAGGGAGACAACTGTTGGAAGCTTGTGTCTGCTGTCGTCCACACTTTGTCACACGCACCTTTTCTCCTTGCTGATTGTCCTATGATACTTCCAGTCTCTTCAATCACAGGTAGGAGTAAATTATATGTTGAATCCTCTGAATTTCTCTAGTGAATAAGCCCACGTAGGTGTGGGTTCAGGAACCCCTAACAGAATGCCATTATGTGGCATTTTTATGATGCGGAATTGTATGTTCTACATGACTAGAGGCAGAGTGTGATTTCAAGCATACCTCTCTTGGAATTGCTTCTTCTTGATGCTTCTTCGGAAGATTCCTGGAGATCTGTTTGAACAAAGGTACGAACAGATAAATGAAACGATGATGTCAGAAAATAATGTGAAACAAAAAAACAAGGCAACTTACTCAAAAAAGAAAATGCAGAATCCTAATGATAGACAATATGCTCTACTGTATGAAAGTGCTTATAAAGGAAATGAAACATCACACTGGCAAATTTCTCCAACTAAGCAGGGTTTCATTGCTCTGTACAATAGATATGAATCCATCAAGTAACTGGGGTAGCGAGAGGAAAACAATAATTATCAAAGATAGTACAACAGTCTTCTATTGATTACAGACTTGTATTGGTTTGTTTCCAACATATTTTTTAATATCTCTGGACACTAAATCATGGCTCCCCTATGAAAGGAAGTTGTTGGCAGGACAAGGTTAAAAGTCAAAGAAACTGTATCCAAAATGTAAGCTGAGTTACCCATGGATATTCCAACAAAGTCAACATGAGTGGGGAAAAATTGGTCTTTCTTGTTCATGTTGCTCTTCCCTGCTCATCTGATGAAGACCTATTCTCAATATCCAATTCACACACCAGTGCACACGCTGGAGACCTATGAATGAACCAGCTTAGATTACTCTCGCTCTGCTTACTTTTTAAGCTTAGTCATCATGAAATCATGTGAACTAGACCACTTTTCGTTCTCTACTTTATTTTGCTGCTGTCAACTGCCCAAGTCAAATGATTGGCTTTCAGAGGGGCAAAAATTACACCATTATTATTCCTTCATAAATTAAAAATTTCTAAGCAGAACAAATGAGAAAGACATAGGCTTGGAAAAACACAATCATCCTAAATGGAATAAATTGACCCTCCTGACTTGATTTCAGCATGGATGGGTGAGAGCTTCATCATGGCCTGAAGCTAGCCCAAGGAGACAAAGCTTCCTTTGTCTGCCACTCCACTATGTGGTTTCCATCAATCTGTCCTCTACATGAGTGCTCTGCAAACAGGGCCCATGGGGTCTAATACACCCTGTCGTCTGGTTTTGTACATAAATTCTCACTGGAACACAGTCCTGCCTTTTCACCAACATATTGTCTATGACTGCTCTCACATTACAATGGCAGTCTTGAGGAGATATGACAGATCACATGACCTGAAATCAGGCCCTTTACAGAAAAAGCTTCCTGATCCTCCCTTCATATCAAAACCAGAGTGCCCCCAACAAATGTAATCTTATGGCATTTCCGCTCAATACTCCCCTATGAATCCCTTCAGTAAATATTGCTGACTCCCTACCTTAATCTTCCTTCTTGCTGGACACCCCCAGCTGTATGTGGACATTTACTGTCGTGATATACAAATGAGGTGGTATCTGCCCAGCTCCAAAAAGAGAAATGATTATACTAAGCTAATCACAGTACCTAGGTTACCACTAAGTGGTTTAAGAGTGAGCCTGTGATGTAGCCCAAGCCTATAAAATGTTAGCGGAAGTCAACTGCAAGCCTCTCAGTTTTCCTCATATTTAAAACAAACATATAGCTCACCATCACCAATCAGGGAAATGCAAATGAAAGCCATAATGCAGGACGACCTCACTGCTTTCAGGATGGCTATCCTCAAGATATAAATAAATAAATCACAAGGGTTGGCCATGATGTGGAGAAAAGAGAAAGCCTCAAGCTCTATTCGTGGGATTGTAAATTGGTACTGTCACTATGAAAAACAACATGGAGATGTCTCAGGAAATTATAAATAAACCTGCCATTCCACTTCTGGGCATTTCTTCAACAAAAGCAGGAACACAGATTTGAACAGATATCTCCACCCCTATGCTCACTGCAACATTATTTACAACAACTAAGATATGGAAGCAATGGGTGTCCTTCGATAGGTATACAAAGAAGATGTAGCAAGTATATGGTATATCATGAAACATCACTCAGACATGAAGAAAATGAAATGTTGCCTTTTACAACAATATGAAAGGACCAAGAGGCTGTTATGCTAAGTCAAATAAGACAAAGACAAATATAGCATGTCTCGCTTACATTTGGAATCTAAAACAACAAAACAAATCAGAAACACACCCCAAAACGACAGGGAACAAACTCATGGTTGCCAGACGTTAGTGAGGTGAGGACACGCATGATATACAACATGATTAACACGTGAACCTTCCACTTATAACATATGTGAGGCACCCAGATGTACTGTACAGCACAGGAAATATGTCAGTATCATAATAACTTTGCACAGACATAGAGGGTGACTAGACTTAGCGTGGTGATCACATCCTAAAGTATGTAAATGTCTAACCACCATGTTGTAGACCTGAAAGTCATATATTGTGTGCCAACTATGCTTTTAACAAGATATTTCAAAGGAAAGGAGAAAGGCATAAGGAAAAGCAATCTTTCCAGTGTATAAAGATACACTGTCTTTTGAGAATATGATGCCACGGAGCCATCGCTAAGCAGCTGCCTAGGAAAGGACACGTTAACACTGACAACCATGCACCTGAAAGAGGACAACTAGGATCCCGATGACATCATGGAAAACCAAAACAATCCTGCTTACTATTGTTTTGGCCACACTTAATTAGGCCACCTATCCTCTGAAGCTAAGTGCATTCTATGTGACTGACAGCCCAAGGCCTACAGGGTAAGATCTCTTCCTTTCTGGTGTAGGAGACTTTCAAAAGCTTGCCTTCGATAGGTAGTCACCTCATTCCCAGCCATTCCCACAGGACACACTGTGCACCAGCAGAACTGAACTGGGCATTCATGCCGCAAAGTTCTCTTGTACATCTGAGCCCTTGCCCTGCTGTGCGCGCTGCCAAACGGGTCCTCTCCATAGATGTTCCTCCTGCTAAACATCACCCTTCTGCCCCTTTACCTGGCAGACTTCTACACATTCTGCATGCTTACTTTACATCCCACCTACACTTTCTATGTTTTAATTATAAATCTTTTCATTTATAAATTGATTTGTTAGAGAGACAGGAAGGGAGAAACAGAGAGAAAGAATCATGTTTTGATGTCTTACTTATTTATGCATTCCTTGGTTGATTCTGTTATGTACCCTACCAGGAATCAAACCCACAACTTTGGAATTTGGGGACAATACTTTCACCAACTCACCTACCTGGCTAAGGCCTCACACACATTTTTAAAACATAATTTTTATCATGGATTCAAAGTGTCTGGCACGTACTACACACCAATGCAAAATAAAAAATAATGAAAAAGGTAAGCGCCTAGTGCGCAATGGCACCTAGTAAGCACTGAGTAAAGTATTAAAAATAACAAAAATCACAAATGTAATAAGAAGGTCTTGGAGGGCAGAGACCAGCTTTTTTTTTTTTTTTAATTTATTATTTATTTATTTTTTAAAAAAATATATTTTTATTGATTTCAGAGAGGAAAGGAGAGGGAGAGAGAGAGATAGAAACATCAATGATGAGAGAGTCATTGATCGAGCCCACAATCTGGGCATGTGCCCTGACCGGGAATTGAACCCCGATCACCTGGATCCTAGGTTGACGCTCAACCGCTGAGCCACGCCATGCCGGGCGAGACCAGCTTTTTAAATGTTTGGATCCTGCAACATAGAAGAATATCAAGTACCTAAAGGACACCTGAGAGTTAAATAGTAAACCATTAAGACGGAACCAATGAATAACTGAATTTTGTGATTTTCTTTGAAAATTCTGTTTCAAAAAATGTACAGAAATAAACCAGACACAGCTCTCTGATATTACCAGCACCTTCAAGGTCAAACCATTATTTCACCTTTGTGTTTCTTATAATTTGCAAAACCAGCCTACACAAGTTCTTGTTGAAGGTCTACTAAGTCCGAGGTGTCCTCATACAGTTCACGCGGCAGGCACAATGAACTCAGTGCCACAGCTGGGTAGCACACTGGCATTTTTGTTATAGTGAAACATTTGTCTACTTTTATTATAACTTGTTAACTCTGAGTTGAGCTATTTGAATATTTATTATGATTCTCTTTTCACCAATGGCAACAGAGCATCTGGTTCTAGGGAAATTACAGTGTCATGACAATTATCCAACAACCAGAAGGATCATCTTGTTCTAATGAAGTCAACATGCCTCATTCTGTTTTGACTTCTGAGCAATGAAGTTGATCCTAGTGAGACCTTGTTGGTATAATATGTAAAATAACCTCTGCTTCTGAACTGGCATTGACTCTGACTTCTGTACTTCTGGTAGATATTTTTAAAAACCAATCTCATTGGGATTCTTGCCCTCTGGCTAAGTGTTGTCATTTTTATCCTTAACCATTGGTTTCTGGTTCCAGGGAAGTACAGTTCAGTTCCTAGTTTACTGACTTTTTAGTGAGACAAATCAGTATGTAATAACAAGTATTTATTTACTTAGTCCAATCCATTTGCTGTAAAAACTAAACAAAAGATCTTTTCTTAACAATTTCAGTGTGTCATAATGTGGTTATTGAGGAAACATACTATCTCTTAATTTAAAATCTTTTTACTTTTTTACATTAAGATATCATATGGGATATTAGAAGTCGTGTCTAAATAAATGAGCTTCTCCAACAATATTGCTTCAGATTTTAAATCACCTACTATGAACTGTTTAAATAATACTGAGTAATAGTCTATTAAGGAAGAAATTAAGAAAAACTCTAGGAGCCCGGCCAGCCTGAGCCAGGATTTTGTAGAAGGAATGGGATTCATGCTGAACACTTGCTTTCCTTCTGGGGATTGAAAATTTTGGAACACACTATGGGGAAAATGCCTATGTGATTAGGGTTCCATAAAGCCCTTGGCACTGAGTCTAAAGGGGCTCTGGGACTGGTAAATGGCATTTCACATGTTTTGTCAGAATTTGATAATGGAATACTTGAGTACATCCTGGGAACTCCACAGGGAAAGAACTCTTCCAAGCTTGTGCCTGGTGTCCTCCACACTTTGTCACACACACATTTTCTCCTTCCTGATTGTCCTATGATTCTTCCACCCTAGTAAATCACAGATAGGAGTAAAACTATATGTTGAGTCCTATGATTTTCTCTGGCGAATAAGGCCACCAAGGTGTGGGTTCAGGAACTCCTAACAAAATGGAATTATGTGTCATTTTTTATATGCAGGATGGTATGTTCTACATGATTAGAGGCAGAAGGTGATTTCAATCATACCTCTCCTGGAATTCCTTCTTCTTGATGCTTTGTCTGAAGATTCCTCTAGATCTATTTGAATAAAGGCATGGGAAGGTAAATGAAATGATGTTGTCAGAAAATAATATGAAAAAGGCAACAATTATATTTATTGAAAATATAAAATACAGAATCTCAATAACTTATAACACGTTGTATAGTATGAAAGTTTACGTAAAGAAAATGAAACATCACTGTGACCATTTTCTCCAACTAAGCAGGGTTTACTTCCTTTGTACAATAATTATGAATCAAGTAACTGGGGTAGCGAGGGAAAAATGATATTTCTCAAAGATAGTACAGTAGTGTTCCAGGGATTACACAGTTCTATTTCTTGGTTTCTAAACTTTTTCTTAATGTCTTATGACACTACAAACATGGCTCTCCTATGAAAGGCAGTTGTTGACAGGACAAGGTACAGAATCAAAGAAACTGTATACAAAATGTAGGGTGAGTTACCCAGGGATATTCCAACAAACTCAACATGTGTGCGAAAAAACTGGTCTTTCCTGTTGAACTGTTGCTCTTCCCTGCTCATCTGATAAAGTCCTATTCTCTATGTCCAATTCACACGCCAGTGCACAAGCTGGAGACCTATGAATGAACCATCTTAGGTTTCTATCCCTCTACTACCTTTTTACACTTAATCGTCATGACATCATATGAACTAGGCCTCTTTTCTTTCTCTGCACTATTTTGCTGCTGTCAACTGCCCTTGTCAAATGCTTGGCTTTCACAGGGTCAAAACTATCAGCAACTATTATTGTTCCTTCATAAATTAGAAAGATTTTTTAAGCAGAACAAACAGGAAAGACATACTCCTAAGAAAACAGCAACATTTTAAATGGAATGCATTGACCCTCCAGACTTGAATTCAGCTTCATCATGGCCCGATGCTAGTCCAAGAAGGCAAAGCTTCCTTTGTCTCCCACTCCCTTTATGTGGTTTCCTTCTGTCTGTCCTCTACAAACTAGGGCCCATGGGTCTAAAACAACGTGCCATCCAGTTTTGTACATAAAGTCTCATTAGAATACAGTTATGTCTTTTCACTGACATATTGTCTGTGACTGCTCTCACACTACAATGTCAACTTGAGGCGATATGGCAGATCACATGGCCTAAAGTCAGGCCCTTTCCCGAAAATGCTTGCTGATCCCTCCTTCATACCACAACCAAAGTGCCCCCATCAAATCTAATCTTGTGACACTTCTGCTCAGTACTCTCCCATGAGTTCCTGCAGTAAATATTGCTGTCTCCCTACCTAAGTCTTCCTTCCTGCTGGAGACCCCCCTTCTGTATTTGGACTTTTACTGTCCTGATACACAAATAAGGTGGTATCTGCCCAGCTCAAAAATAGAAATGTTTATACTAAGCTAATCACAGTAGTAGGTTACCACTAAGCGATTTAAGAGTGAGCATGTGATGTACCCCAAGCTTATTAAATGTTAGAGAAAATAAACTGCAAGCTTCTGAGTTTTCCTCCTATTTAAAAAAACACATAGCTCAACATCAGTAATCTGGGAAATGCAAATGAAAGCCATAATGCAGGACGACTTCACTCCTCTCAGAATGGCTGTCCTCAAGATATGAATAAATAAATAACAAGGTTTGGCCATGATGGGGGAAAAAAAGAGAAAGTCTCATGCCCTGCTCATGGGATTGTAAATTGGTACAGTCACTATGGAAAACAGCATGAAGATTCCTCACAAAATTAGAAATACAACTGCTATCCACTTCTGGGCATTTACAACAAACACAGATTTGAAAGGATATCTCCACCCCTATGTTCACTGCAGCATTACTTACAATAACCAAGATATGGAAGCAATGTAGGTGTCTTTTGATAAAAAAGAAAGAAAGAAAGAAGATGTAGCAAGTATATAGTATATAATGAAATATCACTAAGATATGGAAAGAAAGAAATCTTGCCATTTAAAACAACATGGATGGACTAAGAGGCTGTTATGCTAAGGGAAATAAGACAAAGAAAGACATGTCTCACATGTGGAACCTAAAACAACAAAACAAACAAAACAGAAACACACTCAATAGCTACAGGGAACAAACTCATGGATGCCAGACACTAGTGAGTTGAGGAGACGGATAATATAGAAAAACGTGAATAAGGAGTGAACCTTGTAGTTATAACATATGTGAGCCACTCAGATGTACTGTACAGCACAGGCAATATGTCAGTGTCGTAATAACCTGCATGGACATAGAGGGTGACTAGACTTAGCGTGGTGATAACATCCTAAAGTATGTAAATATCAAACCACCATGTTGTACAACTGAAAGTCAAATTTGTTTTTTAAATATATCTTTATTGATTTTAGAGAGACGAAAGGAGGGGGGGAGAGAGAGATAGAAACATCAATGATGAGAGAGTCATTGATCAAGCCCAGAACTGGGGCATGTGCCCTGACCGGGAGTCGAACCCCGATCACCTGGATCCTAGGTCAATGCTCAACCGCTGAGCCACACCTGGCCGGGCTAAAAGTCATATCTTGTGTGCCAACTATAATTTAAAAAGAAATTTCAAAGGAAAGGAGAAAGGCATAAGGAAAAGCTGGCCTTCCAGCCTTTATACACTGTCATGTGAGACTATGATGCCTCCGAGCCCTCGCTAAGCAGCTGGCCCGGAAAGGACATATTAACACTGACAACCATGCACCTGAAAAGGGACAACTGGGATCCTGATGACATCACAGAAATACCAAAACAATCCTGGTTCCTGTTGTTTTGGCCACAGTTAATTAGGCCACCTATCCTCTGAATTAAGAGCAGTGACTGGCAGCCCAAGGCCTACAGGGTAAGATCTCTTCCTTTCTGGTGTGAGAGACTTTCAAAAGCTTGTCTTAGCTAGGTAGTCACCTCATTCCCAACCATTCCCACAGGACACATTGTGCACCTTCAAAACTAAACTGCGCATTAATGCCACATACTACACATCAATGCAAAAGAATAATGACAAGAGTAAGATCCGAGTCTGCTCAGGCTCCTGGTAGGCACTGAATAAAGTATAGGAAATAATAGAAATGACAATGGTAATAAGAAGGTCTTCGAAGGGAGGGACCCAGTTTTTTAAATGTTTGAATTCTGGAACATCAGCATAACACCTAGTACCTAAAAGACACCTGAGAGTGAAATAGCAAACCATTAAGATCAATCAATAACTGAATTTTGAGATTTTCTTTGAAAATTCTGTTTCAAAAACACACAGGAATAAACCAGGCACAGCTTTCTGATATTATCAACACCTTCAAAGTCTTCACTATTTCATCTTTTCGTTTCCTATAATTTGCAAAACCAACCTACACATGTTCTTGTTCAAAGTCTTAATTTAGGGACCCCTAACAGAATGGCATTATGTGGCATTTATGACGGGTGATGTTACGTTCTACATGATTAGAAGCAGAAGGTAATTTCACACATACCAGTCATGGAATTGGTTATTCTTATTTCTTCTACCAAACATTCCTCTTGATCTATTTGAATAAAAGCACGAAAGAGGTAAATGAAACGATGATGTCAGAAAATAATGTGAAATAAGCAACAATTCTATTTATTGAAAATATAACATACAGAATCCTAATCACTGATAACACGTTCTATAGTATGAAAGTTCCTATAGGATAATGAAACATCACACTGGCAATTTTCTCCAACTAAGCAGGGTTTCATTCCTTTGTACAATAGTTATGAATCTATCGAGTACCTGGGGTAGAGAGAGTAACACGATAATTCTCAAAGATAGTACAATAGTGTTCTAATGATGACACAGTTCTATTTCTTTGTTTCTAAACTTTTTCTTAATGTCTTATGACACTACAAACATGGCTCTCCTATGAAAGGTAGTTGTTGACAGGACAAGGTAAAGAATCAAAGTAACTGTATCCAAAATGTAGGCTGAGTTACCCATGGATATTCCAACAAACTCAAAATGTGTGGGAAAAATCTGGTCTTTCCTGTTGAACTGTTGCTCTTCCCTGCTCATCTGATAAAGTCCTATTCTCCATGTCCAATTCACAGGCCAGTGCACACGCTGGAGACCTTTTAATCAACCGTCTTAGATTTCTCTCCCTGTACTAACTTTTTGCACTTAATCCTCATGAAAGCATGTGAACTGGACTTCTTTTCTTTCTCTGCTTTATTTTGCTACTGTCAACTGCCCTAGTCAAACATGGGCTCTTAATGAATGGCTTTCACAGAGGGGAAATAACAGCAACTATCGTTGTTCCATCATAAATTAAGATTTTTTAAGTAAAACAAACGAGAAAGACATACGCCTAGAAAAACACCTACATTGTAAATGGAATGAATTCTGTAAAATCAGAATAACACTATTTTAAGATATGTGAGAATTAAATAGCAAACCATGAAGTGGACCAATGAGTAACTGAATTTTGAAATTGTATTTGAAAATTCTGGTTCAAAAATACAGAGATAAAAACCAGGGGCAGCTGTCTGATACTATCAGCACCTTCAAGGTTAAAACTCTATTGCATCTTTGTGTTTCCTATTGGTTGTAAAACCAACCTACACAACTTCTTGATGAAGGTCTACTATGTGCAAGGCTTCCTCATACAGTTCACATCGCACAATGAACTCAGTGCCACAGCTGGGAAGCTCACTGGCATTTTTGTTAATGTGAAACTTTTTTCTAGTTTTATTATAATTTGTTGAGTCCCAAGTTGAGCTATTTGAATATTTATTATGATTATCTTTAACCAATGGCAATAGAGCGTCTGGTTCTAAGGAAATTACACTGTCATGACAATTATCCAACAAGCAGAAGGATCATCTTGTTCTAATGAAGTCAACATGCCTCATTTTGTTTTGACTTCTGAGGAATGAAGTTGATCATAGTGAAACCTTATTGGTATCATATGTAAAATAACCTATGCTTCTCAACTGGCATTGCCTCTCTGACTTCTGTACTATTGGAAGATACTGGTTTAAAAACCAGTATCATTGGGATTGTTTCACTCTGGCTAAGTGTTGTAGTTCTTACCGTTTGCTCTTTGTTTTTGGTGCCAGGAAAGTGTTTTTGAGTTTGTACTTTTAGTGACTTTTTAGTGAGGCAAATCACTATGTAATAACAAGTATTCATTTACTAAGTGTAATCTATTTGTTGTAAACACTAAACAAAACATCTATATTTAACAAGTCCAATTTGTTATACTGTGATTATTGAGGAAATATACTACATCCTAACTTAAATCTTTTTACTTTTTTATGTAACGATATCATATAGGATATTAGAATTCATGAATAAATGACTTCTTTTAAACAATATTGTTCCAGATTTTAAATCACCTACAATTAAGTGTTTAAATAATACTAGATACTAGTTTATTAAGGAAGAAATTAAGGAATACTATACACCTATCTTACACATTGTGGGCTTTTTTTAACTGCTCTTTCTTTATCAAAACTTCCTTACTCTTTATCTATGGTGGGGACACTTAGGGTAATTCACTATCAGAAGTCTTACCATGATCGCTTTCTTCAGAACATTTTACAGATGGCCTTTCTCCTTCATATTCAGTACTTTGTTGTTGATAACTATGTATAAAGAAATGGTGATAAATAATATTACTGTATTAATACTAAAGCAAAATATTTTCCAAATGTAGTAAATTCTTAGACTATTTCAGGTAATATCAGAGCTAATATTCAAACTTTAATTATACCATACACTTCAAATTTGTAAGTTCTACAAACTTTTTATTAGGCACATAACTTAAAAGAAAGTTACATGAAATAGTCATGATTTGAGGGCCATATCTTTCAGTGAATTAATTAGTGTCAGCTTGACATAATGGCAAGTGTCTTCATGTCAGACATCATAGTTCTATAACCATCAGCTGTTTGTTCTCAAACAAGTCACTTTTCTTTGGGTCAGAGTCCTCTACAAAATATGAATCTTACTGCCTTATTGTAGAAGGCTATTAGAATGATTATATGAGATAGTACAGCAAAAAGACATGTTCAGAGAAAGAGTAAGGCAAAGAAGAAACCTGTTCATGATCTTTATTTGTTGAAACTATTTTGGAATCCCAAATAAACACCAATGTGGGTTTTTCATAGTTTCTAACATTCAAATATTGCAGTTTTTAGAAAATATTAATTTTGGTTATTAACTGTTCTTTCTTCATGGCTTGTAATTCAGGGTATCTCAACTAGTATATAACTTGCAACGAAATTTATTTACAATTACATTTCTTCATGAAGTCAGATATCAAAATACTCCCCTATTTTGGTAGTTAATCATCCCAACAGCAGAAAACTAAGAGAAGTCACGAGCTGGCCTGGACTCCCACTCTCCCTTCTCTACCTACTCAAACTGTGATGAAGCAGATCTTTATGAGAATGATGCGTAATCTCCTTGTCCACCCCCATTTAGCTTGCGAGTTAGAATCCTACTTGTCACTCATGGATACTGATCAGGCACGCATGGGCCCTTAGCAAGTCTCATGCCCAATAACTTACTTTTGATTCAGAGCTTTCCATTGACTGACTTCAAGGTGAGGCATAATTTAAAATATTTTGAAACCGGAAGTAAATTCAAGTCACTTAGGAAAGTGTCATTATTATGGCAAAGATATCACTTGAGGGGACAACTGAAATTATGGAATCTCAGGCAAGTTGGTACCTACTATTCTGGGAAAGGCGATATGGGACCTTCCACTACCTAAACAAAGATGCTCTACAGGATATAAAGCGACCATGGGGTACAGATCTGGTAACAAAGGAGAAAGAGAAGTCTGGTCTTTTCCTGCAGCATTATTTGAACCTCTCTGACAGCTTAGAATGGTCATTCCATCTAATACCTGCTGGCAGGAAAAAACAAACAAGAAGCTCAAAGGGTAACTCATCTGCGAAGGTCTGGGCTAATATGTGAGCTGCACATAGCTGTTTCAGTGTCAGGGGAAGGCTGTGGGTAGCTAAAGCTAGGAAGCCAAGCTGCCAGAACACAGTGCTGGTAATTAGAATAATGGCCGAGCATATAAGCATATGTATGTAAACTATAAAATGCTGTGACTTTCAAGTCCAAGGGTGAAGCAACATGAACTCTCAGGAATCTGGATCAGCAAGGGCAGCCTGGGAGCAAAGGTCAATTATGACTTAGGACCTGTTTCAATAGCAACTCTGCAGCAATAGAACCAATGGAAACAACAGAGAGATCAGAGTGTCCTTTTTACATCTCCATCTGACTTGTGAAAGGAGACTGTCTCCCTTGGACTTAGGGAATCCTTTAGGTTCCTACAAAATTCAAGGGGGAGAGTATAGGAGATAGGCCCCAGCAAATACACATTTTTCTGCTAACATGAACACTTCAAGACCCCAAGTAACTAGTTAGAAAAACCAAAGATGTGACTTTATTTGTAACCCCATGCATAGAGGTTCCACTTGGAATGAAATGGATAATGTTAGGATCCTTATCAATAAAGATCTTAAAAATCCTGAAATAAAGAATCTGGCCCATTGCTACTTCAAACTAGTCTAGCCTTTTGCTTGGAGTCTGACTGATGACATAGACTAATTCACTCCCATTCCCAAACTGCCTTAAATCTTACCTGCTCCACAAAAAGTTAACAGTGAAATTATTTTAAACCTCAGTTTCCTGTTAACTAGCATTTTAAAGTAAATATTTACAAGATAAAGCCACTAGATAGTCTTACATACAATCACCCTTGAAGGATACATTACTATCCTCCTTGCAATATCCAGAAACATGTTTGGAAATGCTAGGAAACATTCCCAAGGTCACACACCTGGCAAGCAGGAAAGCTGGGCATTAAACCCCATTTTGTGTGAATTGAAGGCCCTTGTCTCTTTTCTTTATCACTCACATATAACTTGCCTCCATTAAAGGAAGTGTTTATTCAATTAAAGTTATCTTTCTCCTTCTACCCATACCAATAAAAACTAAAAACATCAAAATATACTAGAAATGAAAGAGAATAATAACTGATGAGCCCAGACTATATCTGGTAGCAGTTTTCACAGTCACTTAGGGATAACCTAATTATATCAGTGTTCATCAAACAAAGCAATTTAAAGCAAAGGATTATCCAAAACACAAAATCAACTATTTACATTTAACATGCACCTTTTAAGGAAAACTATATACATAGTAAAGGTTAAAAAAACTGTGAGAGAGACTAAGTCCACTATTGTATCAAGTAAACTATCAGCTAGAGTCCATAAAATACATAATTAATAAAACTAATATGAAACCCCTTTAGCTAATATAAAATAAATGATGAAAAAGGTCACATTGCAAATGACATCAATCAACATTAGAAATAAGTATAATCCTCCAGCATACTGCTATTCCAGTTGCCCAGTCAGAGTAATTGTTTTTCTACCTAACTGATAATATGTTCATATTTTTTACTATATAATTATAAGTTAATCTTCTTGTTAATTTAATCTTTCTCATTTGAATGATTGTTACCACTCTAGATCAATACTAAGGTTTCAAAACAAAAACAGCAGCACACTCTCCCTCTTGGGAGCACTCCTGAGGCTTTCCCTTGCCCCTCCTCACCCTCTCAGGCTTCCATCTCCTAAACTCTATGAGACCTCATCAGACTTGCAACCAGGGGAGCAGTGGGCAGTGGAAGCTCACCCTGGGCTAACCCTCTGAACCTGTCTCCAAGGCCCCTTTTCTCTGAGTTTACAGTGAGCCAAAGCAACCCCACCTAGGCTCTCTCCTATTGCTTCTTCTATCCTAAGCCCTTCCTTGTTTCACTGTCCCCAGCTTTAATAAGTGTGCTCTCCAAGTACAAACTAAAAAGGAAGAACAAGCTATTGTACCTTTTTATGTTGTCGACTTTTGCACCTCTGCTTACTAACAACTCTGCCATCTGATGTCTATTTTGACGTTTAGCAAGGGAAAATGGTGTGTGGCCATCCTGTAGAGCAGTGAAAACAATTTATGATTTATAAAATTACATCTATCCAAACAATATTAAAACTTATAAAAGATCCTCTGAACTTAAACATGTAATATAGAAAGTAAAGAAAAAGGAGCTGCTTTCCTCTCACCCCTGTGCAGTCACTGACTGTTAAAATGCCCTCCACTCCCTTTTCAACAGGTTAACTCAACATCATTCTCCAGATCCCACTTCAGATCTTTACAGTCCTGATTCCAAGACTCTTTGTTCCTATCACAGTACCTATCATGATATGCTGTCCTTCCTTTACTGCCTGGGGACTGCGGCTTCCTCTTCCCACTTGCACTCACCCAGCTCCCCTTGCTGGGCACTAGGGCTCCCCCTCCCACTCGTGCCCAGCAGCACCCATTTCCTAAGCCTCTGCCAGCATAGCAGCCAGTCCCCACCATCACTTCACTCCCCCAGGCCTTCAGTCCTCTGGGCTCTGAGCCTCCCACCCACTCCCAGGCCCTAAGAGGAAGCTGTCCTCCTGGGGTAGAAGGGTAGCTGGGAGACAGAGCTTTGCCCCTTCCGTGGGCACTACATTCCTCCAGCCCTCCCTGACTGGGCTTTGGAGTTGTTGCCATGGTGACAGGGCCTGATAATACTGTGTTCGGTGTATGTGTGTGAGAAAGAAAATGCTTGCAACTAAAGTAAAAATGTGTATTTCAAATATTTTGTAAATAAAGTTATTTGATCTATACCTCATTTTTTGCTTCAATGTCTGCTTTGTGGAAAAGCAGCTTTTCCACTATAGCTTGACTGTAACCAAGGACAGCATAGTGGAGAGCGGTGTTGCCATTGATGTCCATTATATTTGGATTAGCACCACGTTCTAGCAGAATAGCTGCACACTCTTCGTTCTGATATTCTAAAGCCTGTCAGTATTATGCCAAGAAATAGATTATAAATTCTAGGAATTCAACGTAAACACAAGTTTCGCCAATGACTTATAGTTAAATGAGAGAAATTCATTTTTATTCTAAGTGATTACATCAAATCCACCACATGTTAACATAGTTGGCTAGTACCTACTTGAAGCAGAGCCGTCCTGTTTTTAGCGTCAGGGAGGTCCAACAGGCAATTTCTGTCTAGTAGGAGAGTCGCCACTTTGGGATGGCCACAGGCACAGGCTACATGCAGGGCAGTCCTATGAAAGTGAGAGGACTCTTTAGGAACTTAGAGTGCA
Organism: Miniopterus natalensis; assembly: GCF_054644295.1. NCBI lineage: Eukaryota > Metazoa > Chordata > Mammalia > Chiroptera > Miniopteridae > Miniopterus > Miniopterus natalensis. Next base: position 113,511,376 of record NC_142081.1, read on the forward strand.
CTATTTCAATATACACAATTATTCAGGTAATTATAAACATTTGTCCCTACACCTTTGTTTTCTTCTGGGGACAGTACAATATTTACTAGTTCTTGTTATGCACATTAATGAAGCAGCAGCCTGTCTGAACAGAGGGTGACCTGGGCATTCAGCTCAGCTTGAGTCTGATCCTGTTTTAACTGCCACTTGTTAGCTATCACTTGACCTTTCTGTGCCTCAATTTCCTCATCAACAAAACGGGGATAAAAATAGTAGTTATCTCACAGGACACCAGTTTGCTTTAATGAGAATCTATGCAAAGCATTTCCTACAGTTCCTAGCACCAAAAAACTGCTCAATAATTGTTAGATAATATTAGTATCACTATTACTATTACTGCGACTTTACAAAGACAACATTTCAATTAAGTAAAATGGTATCATTATACCTACTTTGCAGGCGTGTTTTAAGGATCAGAAAGAATACTGAGTATTTCAATGATTCTAAGATGCTTATTCTCTCACATTTTCACATCTCCAACATTGGAATCCAATTTTTAATTCAGAATGTCTTACAACTATAGTTTGCAGCATTGTTTAAAAAAAATCTTATTGATACATAGAATACTGGCATCATACCATCCAGGGTGCCTTTCCCTGAGTGAATAATGGTCGATACAACAGACCTCTTGCATTTCTGTTCAAATGGTTGGCATTTAAATAAGTTTTAATTCTTAAAAGCCTTATGGGAGAAAGAGAACCAAAAGAACAAAACAAGAATTTTTTAAAGTAATTCTCACTTTGATTTTCAAGAAAATTTAAACCAATGGACACTCAGGATTTAAATGAAAAGAATGGCTTTGTTCAATATTTAGATTTATAGATTGTATGGAAAGCAAATCTTCCCAATGATCAATATTAGTGTTTAACACTATTATGCATTTTCAAAAGGGCAGGTAAAGGTCATCTTTTACAATTTACTACCTTCAGAAATATTTTTGCTTGAAAGGAGGGAGAATAAGCTTCAACTGTGATAATACTTCAATTTTGAATTTCTCATTTTGCTCATATTGGGCAACATGAAGATTTTAAGTTTGAAAGGGGCCTGAGAGATTGAAAACGTCCTGAGTAGAATATGTCCGCTGCATAAGAGGCACTCAGGTTATATTTCATGTACAAATGGATTGAAAAAATGGATAAACATAGTGGGAGAGTTCAATATTTTTAAAGGAAACTTTTATAAAGTAAAATGATACTTCGGCAATAGTAATAATCACTGATATTTGCTTTATTTAAAGAAAAAAGCCAGTTTGAGAAAAACAAATATCACATGATATCACTTATATGTGGAATCTAATGAACAAAAATAAACTGACTAACAAAATAGGTTGAGAGGTATGGATGCATGAAATAGAATAACAGATCTCATCTCAGGGGTGAGGGGGTGAGACAGGAAGAGATTAACCAAAGGACATAGATGCACACATGCAGGACCCATGGACACAGACAATATTATGGGGACGGCCTTGGGTGGGGTGGGGTCTGGGTGGGTCAAAAAGAAAGAAAATGGAAGACATCTGTAATACTGTCAACAACAAAATTTTAACTTTTTAAAAAATATTTTTTTGTTTGTTTTTAATTGATTTTCAAGAGAGAGGAAAAGAGAGAGAGAAAGAGAGAAACATCCATAAGCTGCTCCTTGTAGGCATCCCGACCTGGGATGGAAACCTGGGTATGTGCCCTGACCGGGAACTGCACCAGTGGCCTTTCAGTGTATGGGAGGGCTATGGCGATGAAGCCAAAACTAACTGAGCCACACTGGCCAGGGCATAGTTTTTTATCTTTTATTTTCATAAGGACACAACTAAAATGATTAATCTATAATCACTTACATATTGTATGTAATAAAGCCATATAAAGTAAAATATATATGTGTAGTTATATGCATACACTCTAAAGGCAGATAAGAAAGAGCCCAAGTGTCCATCAGTAGATGAGTGGATAAAAAGCTGTGGTACATTTACACAATGGAATACTATAGAACTGTAAAAATGGAGGAACTCTTACCCTTTGTGACAGCATGGGTGGACCTGGAGAGTATTACGCTAAGCAAAACGGGCCAGAGAAACACAAATACCATACGCTCTCACTTATATGTGGGATCTAATGAACAAAATAAACTGACAGACAAAATAGGACCAGAGGCATGGATACATGGAACAAGCAGAGGGAGGGGGTTGGCAGGAACTGAAGGAGATTAGCCAAAGAACATATATGTGCATATATGGATAGCTCATGGCCACAGACTACAATGTGGTGAAGGCCGAAGGGGCCTGGGTGGAGGGGCATTAAATGGGGAGAAATGGATGACATCTGTTATAGTGTCAACAATTTAAATATATATATTTCCTTTACTTCTGAAGAGGCTAAAAGTTGTCAAGAGATACCAATCCTCAAAAAGTCTTCAGAAAAAAAATAGAAAGTGAGAAATAATTTTATCTCTGCAAGATTCATATTATTGCTCTTCCCCAGAATGATTTCATTCATAATAATATTTCCTAGAATTTCTGTACCTGATCATTGCAGAAATCAGATGTTTTAAAAAATACTCATTGAGAATGATCAGAAATAAATTTTATTACATTTTGCACATATTTTCAGCTAACCTAAGATGATAGTCTGTTTGTGTGTATGTATAATCAAACTGATTTTTTTTCATAATACCTTGCTATTTTAAGCAGTGCTGAGAAAAACAAATTATATGTAATTTATCTAATTATTTCATCAAGATATTTTAGTATAAATAGAATTGATGGGTATAGGATACACACACACACACACACACACACATTTTAAATGTGGTACTCAGCACCAAATTGCCTATTTCAAAAGTCAGAAGCAACTTAAACTTTAAGCAGCAGTACAAGGACAATCCCTGGTCGTCTTTACAAACTTTGTGGATGGAAAACATTATTTTACTCCTCTTTTAACATAAATTCCTTTTTTTAGCAGGGGCACTAAATATGTTTTCTTTTGTCCATTGGTCACTTGTACATAAGCAAAAAGTTCTTTGTCCACTTTCAGATTTGTTTTTTCTTGTTGATTTCAAAGACTTCTCTGTAAAATTAACATTCACTTTTTCTCTGATACACAGACATTGTAAATATTTTGCAAGTATGTTTTCTTCTATTTTGCTAATATTGTCTGATAGACAGAGGATTTGAATTTTTTATATTGCTCAAGCAACCTCCAGAAATCTTGCTTTGGAGTCTTTGCCACCACCAACAAAAGTGTATAAGTGGGCATTTGTGTTTTCTTCTGGTACTTTTCTCATTTTGTTTATTTAAAAAATTCAATCTAGAATTTACTTGGAGGAGATAAAAATCTAGTTAGTTTTCTCCAAATACTTAACAGGTATCTCTCCACCCTTTGTACTTGACCTTTTCCTACAAACATGAAATGTCACCAGTAGCAAGATCTAAAGTCTTACATATATTTGGGTGTTTGGGCACTTTCCCTTCTGTCCCAATCATTTATGTGTCTTTTCAGCTACTAGTAAGCAAACAGTTTGTGGAAATTTATAGCACATGTTGATATCTAGAAGGGCAAACCTTTGCTACACAAATTTTTTCTTAATTTCATGACAATAATGAAAGATAACCAACGTAACTCAAAAATTTTAAAACCATACTTATTTGGTTTGTAAAATTGATAAACATAAAAGAGCACACATTTTGAGAAACTGAGTCTTCCTAGTCGAGGGCACTGCCATCCTCCCACCTGAAAGTCCTTCCGAGGTCCCTCAGTAAGGAGCGTAGGTGTGCCCCGAGATAAACGGTTATCGGGTTTTACCTAAAGAACTTTTAGCCCAGAAGTTGCTGTATCATGGGAATAAAGTGTGAACATCAATATAAAATGCTGTATACACTCAATTTCGTTTCCATTATTGATATGTGGTTAAATCGCTTAACAATTGTCAGTAGAGTGTGTGCAGGGGGAGCCCTGAGCGGGTCCTTGTGTCTGTGTCTGTGCTGCTCACGAAGTGGCCCGAGCGCTGGGCCCGCAGGTCCCGGGAGGCGCTGCGGCTCCGCGGGCGGCGGGACAGCGGGCGGGGCAGGCGGCCTGCGCTCCCCCTGAGCCGGGCAGGGGGCTCCTCCCGGCCCACCCGCCTCCTCCCGGGGACCCCGGCCCCAGCCTCGCAGTCCCTGTTACCTGCCGATCCTGTCTGTGTCATTCAAGCCGCTTTTCCCGAAAAACAGAGTTTGCTTCACTCTCCACACGCTGCCGGCCCTGGCAGCTCTGTGGATGGGTCGCATGTAGCTGTATCCAGAGCCGCGCCTTCCGCCTCCAAAGATGCCCCCCCTCTGGCGCGGGGGGTGACCCAAGGGGGCCAGGGTCGAACGCCTCCGAAAACCAAACATTATTGCAGAGGCTACGGGCTTCGGAGAAGCCGCACCTTCCCCTCCGCTTTTCGCACCTCCCGTGCCCAATACTCTCTGTGTCTGTCTGTCTCTGTCTCTGTCTGTCTCTGTCTCTGTCTGTCTCTCTCTTTCTGTCTCTCTCTCTGTCTCTGTCTCTCTCTCTGTCTCTGTCTCTCTCTCTGTCTCTGTCTCTCTCTCTGTGTCTGTCTCTGTCTGTCTCTGTCTCTCTCTGTCTCTGTCTGTCTGTCTCTGTCTCTGTCTGTCTCTGTCTCTGTCTGTCTCTCTCTTTCTGTCTCTCTCTCTGTCTCTGTCTCTCTCTCTGTCTCTGTCTCTCTCTCTGTCTCTGTCTCTCTCTCTGTGTCTGTCTCTGTCTCTCTCTGTCTCTCTCTGTCTCTGTCTCTGTCTCTCTCTCTGTCTCTGTCTCTGTCTCTCGCCAACAGCCCGCCGCCACAAGGTTCAAGCAGAGCCTTGGGCAGTTGAGGGCTTAGAATCTCCAGGCCCAGAATCACGGTAACCAAGCAACCCCGCTGACATCACTGCGCATGCGCACAGAGACCTACAGCCCAGGGTGCTCCAGCCCACGTGGGCCGCTCAAGCGTCGCAAATCTCAGAGATTGCCTGTGGGCGGGTTTGGGGTTCTGTTCAAACATCCCTGGGAGTTAGCTGTTTCCTGAGGCTTGCAAAAGTTATTCACCGCAGTGAAAAAGCAGTCTTTGCTCTTCTCACATTGATGTTTCCCTCTCTCTCCCTCTCCCTCTCCCTCCCTTCCACTGTTTCTAAAAATCAATGGAAAAATATCCTCGGGTGAGGGTTAACTAACAAACAAGCAAGCAAGCAAAGAACAAACTCAGTGAGATAGATGACAAAACACAAACTGAAAAATTGAGCTCTAGATGCTAGGGAGGAAGGACAATGAGTGCAAATGGGAATCATACATAGGGTGTTCAAGCGGACCAGCTATCTTTTCTTTGTTAACTGAGTGGTAGGTGCATGTATGTTTGTTAGATTAGCTCTACATTTTTGTAGCCCTGAAAATTCAGTAATAAGACAAAGGAAAAACTTGAACAAGGTGCCTATTAGCTGGCTCCAGCGATAGGCCTGCGGGTGGCAGGAAAGGTGCTGCAGCCAGCCAGCTTGTCACACATTCACTCACTCATCAGATAGAGTTTGTCTTATTTTTTAGAGTGTTACTGACATTTTTAAAACCAAAATGCTGTTTTCTGGGAGGAAAAACTCAATTTTCAAAGCAACACCAACTTCTCTCGACTTTGTTGTTTTATGTACAGGAAAAAAACACACTAAAGAATTTGTGAGGGGATTCATCTGCCCATTGAAATTTTAAGACCTGGAGAGAAAATATTAGCAGAATACCTTCAGAATCTCAGATGAGAAGAATTAAAGATAAATGCCCAAAGAACGCATGTTTAGACAATATATTTACTCAAGGCACAAAATTTTTAAAGAATTTGAAAAAGCGGAGATTTAGAGTCTTAGTTGGTACCTACTTAGAACTAGGTTAAGAGATCTGGGTTTTCCTCTCAACCCTTTTCTAAGACAAGGAGTTTCGGATCAATGTCTCAGAAAGCAACAATTTCAAAAACTGACCAAAAAGTGTACTAGTGCCATCTACTGAGCTCTCGATAACTTTACACAGAAACTTGGGAAATGTCCCAAGGTATAGCAAAAGTAGGCTGAAGTTAAGCATAAAATATAAAAGCACACTGCCTCAGGAAAACTTTTATAAATGATGTACTTATTTTATCCTTTAAAACTAATTAAAGTAGCAAAGTAGAACATGTAACAGCAATGCTGTAAAAGTATTTCAGAAGATGAGGTTTGGTTTTGTTGTTTACAAATTACATTATTTAGAAGAAGTCTTAAGATGCCTTTTACTTCAGAATGGTGTGGCATAAGGTGGGATTTAGGGGGCTAGGGAGGCCCTGTGCTGGAAAGGCTTAACAATTAGCCCTCGGGGAGGGGAGGAGCCCCGGTGAGTAGCGTTTGCCTAGTTCTGTGGTGTAAATTCTCCCAGTGGGGCCGCCTCCTTGTGGAGCCCTCTGAGGAGCCAGCGAGCCCCTTGGCTCCTGGAAGCTGCTGCAAGTGCTCAGGATGCAGCCACTGGGCCCTGACTTTACCACTAAGCGGATACTGAAAATGCAAATCCCATCGCCTCTCCACACCTGAATTTTTCCATCTCTTAAAAGGATGCCGCGTCCCCCCTAAAATGTTTTTCATCTTAAATTATAGAACATTAAAGAAAGCGAAGGACTGCTCAGTAAGCGAAGACTGGGGGAGCAGCCGCAGCACCATTGCAGCCGAGGCCCCGGCGGGGAGGCCGCGGGAGCCTCCCTGCAGCCCCGCCCCCCAGCCGCCTTTGGAAATCATCTTGTCTCTGCCCAGCGGGGAACCAAGGCTGCTGCTGCTGCGGACTCGGTTCCTTTAAGTGTGAGGGGCGGGGTCATGTTCGGAGTTAGAAATGAGAATAGGAGCCACTTGGTGAGGAAATTTGTGTGTGTGTGTGTTTATTTTGGTTTAAAATATTACAGATGTCCTTTTTTCTCCCCAATGACCCACTCCACCCCTTCCCACCCCCTCCCCAGTCCCTCTCCCCACCATTGTCCGTGTCCTTGGGTTGTGCATATATGCGTATGAATTCTTTGGTTAATCTGGTGAGGATATTTTAAATTCTTCCTGGCAAGACTGTCCTATTCCTTCTATTTACTGAGCCAAATCAAGAGAGACATCAAAATGCTCAAGCCCAGCCCCAGCTCTCCAAGGCTGAAGTGGAGCCTGGCCTGGCCAGTCATTGCAAAACTGCATCTCCAACAGCAGAATTAGAACAGGGCCTGGGCAGAAAGGGAGGCCCCAGCGGGGCTGCTCAGTGAGCTGAGCTCCCCCAGCGTCAGGCCTGGCTCCACCTCACAGTCAGGAACAGGCAGGAAAAGGCGTGGACCTCGAGGTTCTCACAAGCACGAGGAAGGGGTTAGCGTGTCTTAGACAGACACAGGAATCCTAGGAAAATTGTCGGAAAGCCTTGCGGCTGATCTTGAAGTTCAGCAATAGGTGAGACCGAAAATCTGTTTATCCATTCTATTTTTTATTGTTTCGTTGTTTCCAGTTTGGAGTTATGACAAATAATCTGCTGTGAGCATCCTTGCTCTTATGTTGCTTATGTTGCTCAATGTGTGCATTTGGCTGGTCCCAGCCCTGAAGTAGAATCGCTAAGTCACAGGCAGAGCGACCACACGGAGGGGGGGGGGGGGGCGCAAAAGGAGGTTTACAGTTGTTTGTATGGAAAATAATACAATAATTAATAAATAATAATCCCAGAATAAGCTGTGTTTCACGTAATGACAACTGTAAACTTACCTTTGCCCCACCCTGTATATTTTAGTCATCCAATCAGACACTTTTGAGAGTGAAGAATTACATTAAAAATAATAAAACTTTATTTATTGACCACAAAATTGGCTTAGTAAATTGATAGACCTAGACAAAGATTTTCAAAACTGATTTTCAAAAATAAAATCACTTCTAAAATGATAAAATAGCATATATCCATGTACATTAAAGTAAAATTCTAAAAAAACCACATTTTTAATCTAAAACAGGATAACTATTCTTGGTACATATTCACATATATAGAGTTTTAGCCAGATCTAGTATTTTTTTCTGAAGAACATATATTTTAATGTGGCCTTATTAATATGTTTTGTAAAACTGCTTGCAAGATTTCACCAAAGTTGTATTTTATGCTAAATAAATTTGGTGGTTGACGCTTCCAACAGACTCTACTCCATAGAATGTGTTTTTAATACAAATATTCTCTCTACAGATTCTGAGGTACCTAATAAGCCCAGAGCAAAGTCTGCTAAAGGAGAAATCATCTCAACTCTAGTTTTTGTCATTTTGAAATGCGTAAGCATTTATGCTCAGTATTTTCCACATATACTGTCTTTGTGTTTCTATTCAGAATACTTTTCTTCAGGAAATATTTTAATAAGCAAAGCTATAAAGTAAGTTGACTATTCAGATTTTTTCAATTTTTTTGTAACATGTATTTACAGCAAAATTATAGGCCTTCTCAATTTCATTCCTTTCTAGTTAGAATATAAATATATCCAATTAAAATTAAGAACTCTATTAAAAATGTCAGTATGTTTCATAGTACAATATAAAAGTTAGATCTGGTACATGTGAGTTGTCCTCATTTAATTTGTTCAGTCCCCCACCCCTGCTTACTCTTATGGACATATTTCAATGCCTTTCCGGTTACATTCTTGGTTTTCAGTAATTAAAATTGCTAAAAGTTTCAAAAGCTGCAGTATTTTGGTGCCCAATTTTTTAATGTACATTCATAATGTTGAGTGAACTATTTCCAGAACTTTCTCACCATCCCAAATAGAAACTCTGTACCCATTAAACAGTAAGTTTCCAACTTCCCCTCACCCTTCTGACTGGTAACCTCCATCCTACTTTCTGTCTCTACGAATTTGCCTATTCTAGGCACCTCATATTAGTGGAATCATATAATATTTGTTCTTTGTGTTTGGTTTATTTATTAGCTCAATGCTAAACTAATGTTTTCAAGGTTAATCCATGTCTAGCATGTATCAGAATTTCATTCTTTTTTAATGCTGCTATGAGCATTAGGGTACAAGTATTCATTTGAGTCCCTGCTTGCAATTCTTTTGGATATAGACCTAGAAGTGGAATTGCTGGGTCCTACAGTAACTGTGTATTTAATGTTTTTGAGAGATCACCATACTGTTCTCTACAATGGCTACACCATTTTCCATTCCCACTAGCAATGCAAGGGGTTCCCAGTTGGGGGCGTGCAGGAGGCAGCCGATCAATGACGGCTCTCTCATCATTGATGTTTCTATTTCTCTCTCCCTCTCCTTTCCTCTTTCTGAAATAAATAAAGGCATGTTAAAAAAATATATTCCTTTAGCAAAAGTATAAATAAGGTTCAGGCATATTAATATTGGAACTGCCCAGTGGGCATGGCTCAGCGGTTGTATGATCCAGGAGATTGCAGTTTGATTCCTGGTCAGGACATATGCCGGTTTGCAGGCTCGATCCCTGGTGGGGGCAGCTGATGAATGACTCTCTCATCATTGATGTTTCTATCCCTTCCTCTCTCTGAAATCAATAAAGATATATTTAAAGGTAAATCAATTATGTGTTACACCCTCTCACCCAACTCTTTAAAAAAAAAAAAAGATTAGAACTATTTCCCCTGTGTTCAGACATGTTGCTGGGCAGAGAAGTTAACCAGAATTTATAACATTAAGTAACGTCACTGCCTTACAAATCAACATTTGAGACACAAAATGCATTTGTAAAACCAAGGACTCATATTTAAACATAAAATCAGAACTTTCAAGAGTTATGAAATTATTATTTTTTTTTTAACCTCTTCTTCCCTTTTTGAAGAAAACCATCAGTTTTCACCTAAGACGTCCCCAACAGGAAAGTTAGGAGTTTGAGCTGACTTTTATTTCTTCTTTTTTTAAAAAATTTACTTTTTGAAGATTTCAGAAGACTACAACTATAAAATATTTGCTAAATTTTCATGAAACTTTATAGACCAGTGAATTTCCTTTTGCCCATAGATGCCTCCATCTCTTTAAGAAGATGAGAAGCGAACACCAGCAGCCAATGCAGCCGAGGTTAAGACTCATCAGAGGGGAAGTTCACACATCTATAGGGCAATACAGTCCATTCAACCCTTTCATTTTATCAGAAAGTGGTCTCCTAAGGCTGCATCTAAACTTCTTGTGCTATTTGTCCAGACAGACCACCTCCTCACCCCCACTTCCAAGTTTATGGGGCTTGTAAAGAAGAGGAGTGCTAGTGGGAGAGACCCTTGTTTAATAATTAAACAGGATTAGGGCATCAAGAAAAATGTCCTGGCAGCAGAAAGCTTTGGGTCAAGAGCCTCAAAATTAAACAGAGAGGAAATAAAGTGGAAGGAAAAGAAAATAATAAGAAAGTGCCACTCAAAGAGTTAGGGCCTCCAGCCCCAGGAAGCTTTCCTCCCTTTTCAGCTGCAGAAGGGCCACAAGAGTTCAATTAATGCTAATTACCTTCTCCTTTTTCTCCATTATTTTCCCGTCCCCACCCCTCAACTCTTTAAGTTTTCTTTGGGGAAAAAAACAAAACACGACACCCCAAACTTTCTATTTTCTGCCTTGCTAGACTGGCGTTCCCCTCGAAGTCTTGGAAGACCGACCCAGTCGTCACAAATAAACACTTTTTCCTGTTAGAACGTGGAAGCTCGCTTTCCCATTCTCCTCGAGCTTTCTTTGTCTATATGCAATTAATTCTTTTTTTTTTTTTTAATAATTTTTATTTTTGTTTAAAGTATTACAGATGTCCCTTTTTCTCCCCAATGACCCATTCCCCCCCCCCCGTTCCTTCCCCCTCCCCAGTCCCTCTCCCCACCATTGTCCCTGTCCTTGGGTTGTGTATATATGCATATAAATTCTTTGCTTACTCTCTGCCCCTCCATCCCCCCGCCCCCCTCCATCCCTCTGACATTTAGGCCTGTTCCATTAGAGCAGAGGAGTATTTTAGGCCTGTTCCATTAGCACATATGCAATTAATTCAATGGCCAGCAAAGGGTTGTGCTAATGGAACAGGCCTAAAATACTCCTCTGAGCTACCAGATTCTTGGTGAGCCACTAGCCTCTGAATATTCTTCCCAAGAGCCAGGACGTAGGGCTGTGTCCCGGACTCCTTTGGTCACTGTGGGGCGTGCAGAGGAGCACAGCCACACGGGCATCTGCAATTACACCACCACAGAGTCCCTCTGTGGCTGATGGACACTTGCACTGTCTCACACGAAGCAGACATTCATTCACTGAATTACCTCCTTAGTAAGATGCTGCTCCTGGCTGAGAACCTGAATGAGAGAGAGGAGGTTGGAGGAAGAAGAGGAAGATGAAGAAGGATGCCTTTGGAAGAAGGATCCTGTTGGAAAGCCACCAAGATTGACCTATGGGTGCGGAGCCACAAATAGAGGAGAAAGTCCTGGAGTCAGGGTTAAAAGAAACACAGCAATTCCTTTTGAAGAATTTCTTCACCTCTTTCTTTTTCAAATGGATGGCAAAATGAGTTCTGAAAAAAATGTCAAGCCCTTATAATTTCTACGTATGGCTGCATTTTATCTAACTTTAGTAAGAGCAGCAGCAAACAAAAGTGGGAATGTCCAGGAACACACTTCCTGATCTGTATAAACCTCATAAAACGTTGTTCACAGGCAGCTTTTCGCTCAGGGACCGGTGGTGGGTGAGGGACAGGGGACAAGAGAAAGGGGGGAAGGGAGGAAAATGCCTCTTGAAGTAAATTCAGACAATTAAAATTCCATCCCAGGGGCACCAACCTCAGGAAAGATTTCAATAGAATAATCTTGGGCTAAGGATCCTTGACACAGAGCCTGTGAAATCAAGGCCTCTGGAAAATTCAGGCGGGAAAAGTTCTATATGTGGCATCACTGCTTTTGGCAGGGAACTTGCAAATTAACATCAAATGCTGCACAGTCATGCAACTTCTAAGCAATTTCCAGTAAGTACAGTCATAATTCATCTTAGTCAAACTGTGAGATTTTCAAAAGTTCTAGAAGAAAATCACACTTCTAATTTCCATTGTTCTGCAGGCACTCCCACTCAGGCAGTGGTTTTCCCCCCACAGTTACTAGGTGGAAGTCTGCTTATTGGAACATGAGAAAAGGTAAGCCATGATCTTTATTCCAGTAAAGGAGAAGTGTGGTTATTTAATTCTTACATAACTCTGGACAGGTGATACACAAGTGCACTTGTTTGTGTGATTTAGCAGAATTTGTCCTTTTTTAGCCTCCCATCTGAGAAACTGGAAAACATCCACCCCATGAAAGACTGCACATGGGGGTCCCAGCTCTCCTCTTGGCATGGAGACTGGCTTGCAGGTTGAAGGTGCACTGTGCAAAGTATTCAACTTGTTTCTGTTTCTAAATAGCATCTGCAAAATGGGGAGGAGGGGTTCTGAAACTATTTATACAAGCCTCAATGTTGCTATAACGGTATAGAAACTTCCCCTAACGTGCTATGTCATCTACAAAAATGTTATTACACACAAAATAATAACAATCATTATACCTGAGCACCTATAGTCATGATTGTGACCCAAACTTGATCAGATGAATCATTTAGTGTTTACTAAGACTACTCCCACTCTGAAAAGTTCTAGAACTCTATACTAGGATCACAAAACATCAGTGTTTTGAGTAAACAGTAAAGCTTATAAAAAAGTGATATAGAACAGGGTTTTATGTTTTTGTGTGTTTTTTAACATTTTATTTAGAAATAATTATGGACTCATGAGAAGTTACAAAAATTAGCACAGAGGGGTTCCTTACAGCCTGCACCCATCTCCTCCCAATGGTAACATCTTATATGTTAGCAAAGCCAAGAAATTGACATAGGCACAATTCCACTCACTAGATACTATTAACTAGACCAGAACCATATAGGGAGTAGAACAGGTTTTTAAAACCATTTGGACACCTGGAGATAACTTGAATCATTTGCATGAAATTTATCCTTCGGATACATGGTATAGAGAATTGAGTTCACTGTCATCAGACCTAGATATTTGGGCAAATTATTTTTCACTGACCCTCAGTTTGTTTATCTGTAGGATAGTAATAATAATACTATCCAAGTAAGCTGGCTTGAGGAAACATCTCCAGTCCAATGAGAGTGGCATATTTTAGAAATCCCAACTCTAATAGTGTCCTTCATTCCCTCATGAGACCTTATGCTTCAGTTTTCAGGATTTTGTAGGAGTCCCAGGTGATTGCCTCAAAATCAACCTGGTTCTTGATTCATAGCACCCCCTACCCCCGAGGCTGCACCTGTCTCTTGGCAAAGGCACATCAACATATTTGAAGTGAGACATTTCAACTCCAGGGTGGGCTTAATGCCACTTCTCTTAGAAGCAGCTCCCTAGGCCAAGAAAGTGGCCTGAAAACTTTGGGGCCGCCCTGCTCCCTGAAGCCATCCTCCACCCAGCCATCTAGCTGGCCGGGGCTCTGTGCTCCTGTGGGCTGGCACCCAAGCTGGAGTTGAGGGCTGAGCTGAATGGTCATCCCATGTGCTTCTCTCCCCGAGCTCTGAGGTGGACACTGAGGCTCTGACAATGGAAGTCAGAAGGAGGAGGGATCAGACAGTCCCTAATTGTGGGTTTTCTTTCCACCTTCCTGACTACCTGCTACCATGTGCAGGTGTGCAATTTGCACTAATTGTAGCATTGGTCCTGAGGGTGGCAATAAAACCCATATGGGCTTCTCCACCTGCTGTTTTTTATTGTCTCACAATAATTTGTCTATTATAAGACAAGTGGGCAAGTGCCACACTTCATTCTCTTTTTGGTACAGAGCCTGCCATGCCTTAATGCCCAATTAATAAAACTACAGTAAAAACCCTCCTCTGGCCTAGTGTTCTGGAGGCAGCACTGGGAAGAGGGTGAATCTGGTGTGGATTTCCATAGAGCCTTGGTCCCTTGCAGAGGTCCCGGGGTCAATGCTGTGCTGGTTGGAGATGGAGAGTCATGGGCTCCTGAGGGTTGTGTGAGGAATGCACACAGACAGGAGCAAGTTGAGAGAATGGGAAGCTGGGCTTGAGGTGAGTGTACCTCTGCGTAAGGGAAGCCTGAGGTTTTTGCAAAGAGCTTCATCCTTGGGACCAACCTGCTGTATTTGAACCATAACTGTCACTGACCAGCTGTGTGCTAATGACAAATTCCTCGGCCCTCCTTCGATTCTCTTTTCTCATCTGTAAGTGGGGATAACAATACCTGCCTCTTAGATCATATTATAGTGAAGACAAAACAGAAGTGAAGAAAAGCATCTAGGGCCTCAATCAAGGTAAATTTCCTACCCACGCTAACCTTCCAGAAATATCTAAGCGCAGTTCAACCTGGAGATGTTCATCTGTCAACAGGCAGGCAGGGAGGGCGCACCACAGTTTCTACAGGCTTAGGACCCCCTTCCCGCTGACCTTCAGGCTGGGTGTGGAATCTACCCTGGGAGCACAGGCGGGCTGGGACAAGAAGGCTGCAGGGTGGCATTGCGCAGGAAACCGAGGCAGGTCACACCCTGGGCCCTCAGTTAACCAGGTGTGGAGGAAAGGCAGATGTGTGTTTTTTCCCAAAGCCGCGGGGGGATGAGGGGGTGCGGGCTATATCGGTGCCAAAAGTTGCGCTCCCTCGCTCCAGCGGAGAGATGCGGGCAGGAGCCAGGCTCGGGGGGCACAGTCCCCCCTGCGGAGCGGCGGCCGCCAGGTGGCACCAGGAGCCGGGAACTGGGCGCCACCCCCGGGGGGGGGGGGCGGGGGGGGAAGGTCGCGAAGGGGTTAAGGGGTGGGCAGGGCCGCTGCACGGCGCTTGGGGGAACCCACCGGGTGCTCGGAGAAGGGAGCCCCGGGGGCGACCAGCCGGGCCCCGCGCGGGCGGGGGCGCGGCCAATTGGACGGCGGGCCCCGGCGGAGGCTGGGACATGGAGGCCGGCGCCGCCGCCCCCGCCCCTGAGCGCCGCTCGGTCCCGGAGTCGGGGAGGCCCTGCGGGGCCCGCGGAGCGGAGATGAGCAGGTCGGCGGCGCTCCTGCTCTGCCTGCTGGGCGGCCACGTCTGGAAGGCGGCGACCAAGACGCTGCGGGATCCGGGCGCCGGGGCCCAAGGTGGGTGCGCTCGGGGCGGGGGCTTTTGTGGGGCCACGGGCCTGGCGCAGAGGCCGCGGGAGGCTCTCCCCCCGCATTGCGTCGCGGTCGCTGGAGCCGGGCCTGCAGCCCCGCGCTGCGCTCCGGAGGGGGCGGTGCCGCTGGGGACTCCGAGGGGCCTGGAGCAGGTGCTACCGAGGGGCGGGGGACAGGTGGGGGTGCGGGTGGCACCAGGTTTGCTGCTTCGGGTGGCGCGTTCGGATGCACCCCAAGGTCCTTTTCTTTCTGCCCTGACGCGGCCACGCGGCTCCGTCTCCTCCATCGCCCCAGCGACTGGGGCAGCCTCTGGGTCGCCGCCGCCCGTTCTCCCCTCCGGGCTCGCGTCCTAGGAGCCTGGGCTCGAAGGCAGCGCTGGACACTTTTGTTGTGGGGTCGAGGGGGTGGCCGCTGCCCCTGGGATGCCCCCTGCACCTCGGGACCCCGAGGTCCTTGGCTGCTGCCAGCCACCGGCCTGCCGCAGTTCCGTAAAGTTTTGGGGGTCTCCTCCTCCTGCCTACCCGAGATCTTCCCCAGCCTTTAGGGATTTCCTCCTGCACCCAGGAATCACCCCCGCACAGGAGAAATAATTGGAAGCGGGAGGCCCTCATCACTTTAAAACAACAACAGTCATTTCCAGGTCTGCATGTTGCCAGCTCCTGCCTTTTGTCTCATCTTTGGCCACTGCCCTGGAAGTAATGTGGTCGCCTCTGAGAAAGGCCACGAGCCTGTCTTTTGTCTTTAAAATACCAAATTATTTGTGCAGTAGGGGGTCCCTGAAGCTTGTTTGGCACGCTTTTGTGGGTCCTTAATCGGGTGCTTCTCCGGGGCGGCCTTTTCAAAAGGGTGAGTGAGGCCCCAGCGGTGGAGCGTCTGCATCCACGCAGGACCCCGCTGCCCACCTCCCTCGGGCCTCTCAGGTCCCCGCGAGGCTCCGCTGTAGCCCTGGAGACACCCGCCCCAGCTTCCTTGCCCATGTCCTTTCCTTGCAGAAAGGTGTGTGTCCTGTGAAGTCAGCCCTGCAGGCAGAATCCAGTGTCCTCTTGCTCAGACCCTGCCTTACCCCCATCCTGGTGCTCTCTCTCACCTTGTAACAAATAGGGCAGCGGAGAACCAGGATGGCCTTCCACCCCTAATATTGTGACAGGGAGGAGGGTTCTAGGCACAGTCTGCTGGGTTTAGTTTGTTGCCTACATGTTGGATTAAAGGTTTTCATATCCGTCCCTTGCTGTACCCATTTGCCGGCATTCTTTCATGCATTGCTTTTGCTATGGCCACGGTGTCATATCACTATTATGAACTGTGTATAAATTTAGTAATGCATATTATGGAAAGGGGACATTGATAAGGCACAAAAAGACCCATGCCTCTTCATGTAGGAAATGAATGTTTAGGACATTAGATCAAGGACAATTAGATCACTGGTGTTAAATTGTAGTCTCTTTCATTAATATTCTACTACTCTTTGAATGAGCTATTTTAATGAATGATATTTGTGTTTCAAGGAGGCCATTAATTCCAAAGAAGGGGTTAAATTTTTTGTTTTGTACTTGAAATGCAACAATATATGGAAACATTAAGTTCCTGTACTTATAAAATAAGGGAAGGCTTGGTTGGCCTCAACTAGAAAAAAAAGTCATGAGAAAATCTACTAGGTTTAGGTTGCATGTCAGAAACCGGCCTGAAAGAGGAACAAACCTGAGTTGGAGGGGTGGGAATTAAAGAGACAAACAAAGTCATGGGATCAGGAGGGCTGCCCTCCAATGAGGTGCAGCCCCAAATGGCTTCAAGCCTTTATTATATAGTGAGTAACAAACTGGTAAGGAGGTGAGGGTGATACAAAGTAGTTCTTTCAAGGCTGCAAAACACACTTTCAGAGTAAACATCCTGCCTCCTGCATGAGCCCAGACCTTGGTAAATATCTTTATTTTGGCTCCTCACAGGAACTTGTGGGGAGGGTCGAGTCCCTGGCTCCAGGCCCTCAGGTGGCGTGGACCATGTCCAGACAGTTAATGATGTTGAAAATCTTTTCATTTGTTTATTGGCCATTCATAGATCTTTGGAGAAACTTCTAATCAGACTCTTTGCCCATTTAAAACTAAGGCTAGTCTTGAGTTGTAAAGGTTCTTTATATATTCTGGGTACAAGTACTTATCAGGTATATGGTTTACAAGTATTTTCTCCCAATCTGTGGATTGTCTTATTACTTTCTTGATGGTATCATTTGCAGCAGAACACTTTTAAATTTTAATGAAATTTAATTTATATATGTTTTTGTTTTGTTGCTTGTGCAGTTGGAGCTATACCTAAGAGACTTTGCCTAACCCAAGGTCACAAAATTTATTCCTGTTCCCCTTTCATTATAACTCTTTTGGCCAGAACACTTTCAGAACATCATTATTTAACTTTCGAGTAAGAAACATTTTTTATTTGAAACAGTTTTTATTAATAATCATCCATTAAGCAAAGCAATAATGAATAATTTTATTATTCCTCTCATTTTTTGTGTGTCCCCGCTGCGATCCCCCCCCATGGAGAGCTGCGGGGGAGCGGAACCCCCCCCCCCTCTCCGTGGCAGACCTGGCGCTGCAGCTGGTGGTGCTTCTGCGGGGCCTGTACCTGGCGGGTCCCCCTCCTGTCTGTCCACCCTGGGGGCTGGGGCTGCGGTCCAGGGGCTCCTGTCTGCACCTTCCTGCTGCTCTCCCCCTTCCCCACGGGGGCCCTGCTCCCGGCCTCGCCCCTCTACCTGGTGCCAGCAACACCACCCCCGGGAGTCCATCTCCTTGCCCGCATCGCCCACCTCCGCCAGCGCCCCGCAACCCCTTCCACCGCGGCCTGACCCGCAACCTGGCCACTGCTTCTGTGGGTGCCCCCGGGGGCCTGGGAGACCCTCTGGGCCAAGGGTGAGGAGGGTGAGGCAGCAGCCAGGCAGTTTAGGGCCACAGGAGGCAGAGCCACCACCTTGTGCCTCAGAACTGGAAGGGCGGGGGCCCCTCACCTCCCCCGCACCTCAGCCTCAGAGCAGACTGACCACAGGGCCCCTGGGGGGGCAGCTCCGCCCCCAGAGGAAGGAGGGGAGGGGCTCCTGAGACCTGCACCCACCCCAAGGCACAGGCCTCCAGTGCAGTTTTATAAATTTAATAATCCAGAAAGCAAGTCAAGTATTAAAAAACAAACCAGATCACTCTTCAAAAAAAAATTTTAAAAATGAAGTGGTCATATTTCTTTGATTATTGCAGATTGAAAGTAGGATGGTAGGAAGGTCAAGCTGCTAGCCAGCAGGACTGACTACTGACAGCAAAGGCTGAGAGAGTGACTGCCTCACCACAGCCACTGACGGCCAGGGTGCACCTTAAGTAACAAGACCTGGTCAGCCCAGCTGATGTGGCTCAGTGGTTGAGCATCAGCCTAGCAGATTGAGATTGATTCCTGGTCAGGTCACATGCCGGGGCTGCAGGCTCAGTCCCCAGCAGGGGCATGCAGGAGGCAGATCAATGACTCTCTCCCCATCGATGTTTCTCTCTCCCTCTTCCCCTCTGAAATCAATAAAAAATTAAAAATTAAAACAAAAAAAGAACTGGTTAAATTGGGCTCAGGATATTTAAGAAAATGGAGTCTGTGGAAGCACTATCCCATAGTGGCTCTGAGCTCAAGCTGTGGAGTTGGGGTACCTGGATTTACATTTACAAGCTGTAATATCTTTATCAAAGTCTTAACCTTTCTAAACCTTAGTATGATTACCCATAAAATGGGCTAATAAGAATACCTATTTCATAGGATCATTGTAAAGTTAAATGAGATGTTATATGAAAATAGTTTAGCTCAATCCCAGGCACATGAAAATGAACATTAACCCAAATTAAGAGTTAAAAATCAGTCACTGAAGTAAATAAAAATTAATCAGTGAGATTTGTGGAAGGTTGGATAGCCAAGATAAAATAAAGACAAACCTCATCTTATGTACTCTTATAAATATGCCTTTGGGAGTGTTTGCTTCAGGCAGAATTTTGTGTTTTCTTAATCTAAAGATACCAGAGCACTAGAAAGAGGAGGGAAAGCCAGCCTGGAGGTAAAAAGATGGTAGTTTACTGTGGCCGGGGACAGACATAGGAGGGATGAAAACTCTCCGGGCCAAAAAATTATTTAAAACTGATATCTGCAGACAGTTCCTTTTTTTTTTACTTTTTGCTTTTTTTTTTTTTTTAATCTTTATTGATTTCAGAGAGAGGAAAGGAGAGGGAGAGACAGATAGAAACATCAATGATGAGAGAGTCATTGATCGAGCCCGCAACCCCCCCTGACTGGGAATCGAACCCCGATCGCCTGGATCCCAGGTCGACGCTCAACCGCTGACCCACGCCCGGCCGGGCGACCATTCCCTTTTTTGAAATATATACTAGTGTAATCTTTTATTGTCTTTTATTGTGATGTGTATTAACATTCTATTACCCCGCTCCTTTTGCAGTTTTAAGTATTTGTTAAATGCCTGCATGTACCCTGTAAAGCTCTGAGAGGGACAAAAAAGAATAAGACAAAGTTCTTCTCCAAGGAACTTTATAACTTAGCTGGAGAGACCAGAAGAAACAGTTAGAAAATCAGTGTGCTAGAGTCCCTGATAAACTCATCTTAGAAAGAAGGAATAAGGAGTGCACCGAGGTGCTCCAGGGGGACTCAGTGGAGCAAGTCCAAGTGAAAAAAGCTGGCTTTGAAGAAAGGGCCCGAATGGCGGGGAAAGTAAGGGTGTTTCTTTCAGAGGGAATAGTAGCGACCACCAAGGAAGAGGGGCGTCCCCCCACTGCGAACCCTCTCCGGGCCTTCCTCGCCTGGTGAGCTGTGGCCATGCGGAGTAAATTTCCTCATCCGCGCTGGCTCTGTCCTCGCCACACGCAGACCCGCTGTCAAACCCAGGGACCTTCTTCAGTTCTCACTGGTTGCTTCTTAAAACCTCTCGGATTTGCTGATTCCTTGCTTTCCTGATTCTTCTTCTGTCCTTTTAATATCTCAGTTTCCTTTTCTTGCCTACCCCTTAGTATGTTCATTCATTTGCTGGACATTAATTGAGCATCTGTTAGGCACCAGGCACTAGAGAAATAAATGAATGAATAAAGGTGCAATTTCTGCCTTCATGACATTTATGTGTGACAGACATATAGACTGATAATTAAAATATTATGTGGCACGTGCATGGGGTTTAACAGAATGCAATGAAAGAAGAAAAGTATACCTAACTCACCCTGGGATAAGGGAATAGGGGTGTCCCAGAGAAAGTTTCTGAAAGGAAGTAACACCTGAGCTGACTCTTAAAGGATAAGCAAGAGTTAGCCAAGGAAATGCAGGGAGGTGTGTGGAAGGTGGAAGGGAATCTAGGAGAGGAAACAGCAGGGGCAAAGCAAGCAATGGCCTGGCGCATACCCTTTGAGGTTATTGACAAAATCTGGGGTAGAGATTAATGGGAAAGGAAGCTGGAGAGGTATTTAGCTGCTGAGTCCCAGAAGGCCTGGGCATTGTTAAGGAGTGTGCCTTTAATTTTGTAGGTCGGGGAAAGATTTAGAATGGGTGTCAGCAAAGGAGGGACACCACTTTGTTTTATGCATATGAGTAAATCTCCGTTGCCTTTGCTCATGTTCATCGCCTTTATTCCATCTGCACAACATAAAAAGTTCATACATTTCTAAAAAGACTGAATTTTACTTTAATCATCAGCAAATTAGGCTCATGGGGCTGGGGATCGAGCCTGCAACCCATGTACGGGACCCTTCAGTCCGCAGGTCACCACTCTAACCACTGGGCCAAACTGGCTTGGGTGCAAAGCTGACATTTTCATGTGCTTCGCTTTTCAAGGTGCTGCCACATGATAGCAAAGCTCGAGGACTTTTTGTAACAAGCGGTGGACTGAAAAGGTTCAAGAGATCAAAGCAGGACCTGGGTCTCTTCTACAGGAAAACATCAACAGCATTGACAACTGCTACCCAGAGGAAATAGTAAGGTAGGAAAAGTAGACTTTGAGGAGTTCAAATTATGATGTGGTTTTTCTGTTTTCAAACCTACATTTCATATCCAGTGTCAAAATGTGACCTACGAAACACTACATGAGACCAGTGTATGCCTTTACCTGTGCTCTTGATCACTTTGTTCACTCAAGTTAAACAATGTTCTGATTGATACACACATTCCCAAGTTAAACTGGAATGTCATTTCAGACATTTCTGCACTAGTTTAAGACATGCTTTAGTAAGGAATACCCAAATACAGAGTTCAAATTAAATTAATCTTTACTGTGAACCTGATATAGAAAACAGGCCTATAGATTCTGATTGTCATAGTTCCCTGCATATATTATTAAGCTCACACTTATATTAATGGGAGTATTACAAATAGAAAATAAGTATGTTGACTATCAAAAAGAAAGTTATAATCTATATTTGAAAACAATAATGTTGTCTATGATATGCAGGTACTTCATAGTAATGTAGCAGGAAGCTACTTTCAAGATTAATTTTTTAAAATGAGGTTAATTTGAAGAACATTAAACCTAATCCTGTCAGACTTTGTAAGCAAAATAGAGAACCATACCACTTTTATTATGTGAAAATGCCCACAACACCTGCAGAATTAAAGGTCACATTTTTCTAGTCCTACACTTGCTTCTTACTTTCTCTAATACAAGAGAATATAAATTCCAATTTTAAAACTTATAACTTATATAAACGATTCTTCCTATTTAATATTAGTGATTTTTAATACATATGGAAACATTAATTTAAAAACACAAAAATAATTTTATTTAAGTTTAAAATTTGTTTTCTGTTCACATATATTCTGCAGGTAAATTCCTCCCAAAGATGTTAAGTTTGTGCACTTTTGGAAGATTTATGAGAACTCCTTGATCAAAAGAGTGCCAATAAGTTAGCTTTGAAAATATTAATACATATAAAATATACCAAAGGAATATCATAAAATGTATGTCTACTATATATAATTTACAAATATGATAATACCAAAAAGTTTATATAGCATATAAACTATGTGTAAAACCACTAAATGAAGAAAATATGAAAATCTTTTCTCAAGAAAAGAAAATCAAGTTAATCTTTACACATTTGCATGTCCCTTTAGGAAGAATACTATTTTATGTAAATTTAAAATAACTTTCAGTACAATTTGCTAACAAAATTATAGAAAAACGAAACAAAGCAAACTAAAGGGCCCCCCAAATGGAATGACCTATTAGAATTAATCAATGGTAAAGAACTTTCTTGAATAGAAGTCTTCTTTCTACTCCTTTCTAGGATTATTTTACAGAGCATGAGGGGAAATAAAAAACTCTCATGTTAGACTCTAATATGGTGCCTTGTCATAATACTATTGTAAAATTTTAACTTCTAATATTCTGGGACCTAGGATTTTTTTTTTTAATTGGCTAGTTATCATGAAAAAATTTGGTTAGCTCACTTTTTCAAGTTTCTGATTTTTTTTTTTTTAAGCTTTAGGCTCTATAAAGCGGTGTTGTATAGAAATCTTTGAAACTTTGTCTTTCTATGAAAAGAGACAAATACAATCATAAAATGGTTTTATTTTTGCAACCATATTTTCAAGGATCCCTTGACTGTTTTAGAACGAATTATTCTTTATAAGACCGATTATCAATGGTCACATTCTCTCTGCTCTTTTTAGCCTAAACATTTACTTCATATTGCCTTCCAATTTTAGTAATCTTTAAAGTTTCTAATAAAGGTAGTTGGTATGATGAGAGAGAAGGGATCCGGGACTACATGTTAGAAGGTCTGAGTTCTAGCCCTTGTCTACACCGCAGTCGGGGATATTTTGGAACTCTTCTGTTTCCTGGGTCTCCGCCTAAACTCGGGAGGGGAAGATGCTGTTAGGAGACATCTCATTGGAGAGAGGAGCGTGCATACAGGCCTTTTGTTTCGGCACATTTCTGACATGGTAACTGTAGAATAACCCAAATTCTACATGGGTCTAGAGTAAGGTTAATTCACTTATATTCTTCAAGGCCATATAGAAGTAAATTGGGATAGCAGCAGCTAATGAGCAGAGAAAAGGAATTTACAGTTCTTTTTTGGAAGTTCATTTTGGTTCTTTTATGAGGAGTATGTGGTTAGCACCTACCATACGGCAGCACAATTTTTAAAATTGTGGTTTTTATTTTTTTAATCTACTTCTTGCTACTTACATAAAAAATACCTGTCTTGTGTCTGACATATGTATAAGGCCTGGGAAGGTGAGGGCTACTTTAAATTTTGTGACTCACTCAGAGAGAGAAATGGTTGTGAATTCCTCAGGGTATGAATTATTTGAAGAGATCTGATGGAGGAAAATTTTTTCCCGAGTAGCTAACCTTTAGGGGAAAAACATTCTTTAAGGTAGTTTTTTATGTTTGTATGTATGTTTAACTATGGCTGCCTATAAAAGCACACTATTAAGAAAATATAGCTCTGTTTTGTCCACTATAACTTGACAAATTGTGGAAGAAATTAGTATTCTGTCAATTATGAGTTTTTAAGCCAAGCATCTGAGGATAAAGATAACTAACAAAGGACAAAACAAGTCTCAAACTTTAGGTTTTCTCTGGAGAAAATGCCTTAGGAGGCTTATTTTAAGTGTTTTGGAAAGTTTTAAATTAGAGTTTAGATTTTTTAGTCATTTATTATGTTCTAGAATGTCTTCCAGGTTGTGACATATTTTTATATGCATGTAAATTCTTTCCATGGTGTATGAAGCATCCCACAATACATTAACCAATATATTTAATACTTATACTAAACCTTTCATAAAATGTTCTATATATAGATATAAATTTATAGTACTGTAGAAATGAAATCAATTAATTTCCTTGTAAACCACTTGCGAAATTGTCCTTTATTATGAATTACGCTCCCAGAAATTTTTGTTTTTATGGGTAAACAGGCCTGATTAAAACATACACGGAGAATAACCTCTAAAATAATCTGAATGCAGAAGTTGATTAGTAATTATACACTGTGTTGACTAACTTATGAAAAAAAAACCTATTAGCCATGATCATTAAAGCAACATCAGTCACTTGACATAATAAAAACAGTCACTTCCATAAAATCTTGGGTCTAAGTATCTTCCTTTGAAAATATTCTTTGCCACTGCATTGATAGCCCTTAAATGTTTTGTTACCTAGCAGTCTTGTGAGTTGGTGTTTTGTTGTGGTTTTTCAATCCTCACTTGAGGATATGCTTGGAGAGAGGGAGGGAAGGAGGGAGGGAGAGAGAGAAACGTCCATCGACTGCCTCCCATGTGCACCCTGACCGGGGATCAAACCTGCAACCAGCGTATGTGCCCTGACTGGGAATCAAAGCCACACTCTTTTGATGATGCTCCAAGCAAGCCACCCAGCCAGGGCAATGTTCTTTTTCTTGACAGGCTCTAACCTTCTGCACAAAGCACTACTGGAGCGTAATTACTCAGAGGTTTCATTCATAGAGTTATTTCCGATAAAAACCTTATACTGAATCTTTTGTGCCTACTGGGCTGAATCTTTTCACCAGTATCTAATAAAAAATTCTTTTTTTTTCAGGTATTATTCTCCTGGATATTCAGATACACTTCTGCAGAGAGTGGACAGCTATCAACCACTTACTAACTAAGCAAAGTTATGTTTTTACACTCAAATTCACATTAGAGCAGTTATAAAATAACAGTTGTTAAATAAAGCTCTTTCTAAATATTTGAACTAAGTATATCCTATATTTATTCAATGTGAAATACCTTTAGGTAACATTTTCTTAATTTATGTAATACTTTAAAAATTACCGGCTTGAATATATGAGAAACTATTCATGGTCAATTCCACAGGATTTACTCAAAAGGTAGATTTAAAAAGACACTTTAAAAAGCACATTAAAGAATTTTAAGACATTTGTTATTGTTCTATTAAAAACTATACACACACCCTTCCAACTAGATACAGATGAAAGATGGTATTCAAAAATTCAGTTATTTTGGCCAATTCTTCGTAGGCATAGGCAAGGAAAACTGGCCTTCCAAGTTCCACAGTAGGTTATGGAAGGGAAATAGTTGAAAGAGGAACCTGGTGACAGAAGTACAGACACTAATGCTGGTGGCATAAAGGCATTAACTGGGCGCGCCTGTAACATTTGGCCTTCCCTCTGTTCCTTTCCAGTTCATTAATAGCCAGGTCGTTACAACAGTATCATTCCCCGAGAAGAGAGAAATCTCTCCAGTTTCACAAAGGAGAAATGGCTGAAGGGCTCTGTCTTCTGTAACTGCTTCCTGCTGCCAAGGGGCCTAGATCTGCCCATCCCCAGGTTCAGAGGTCCTCGCTGTCTGACAGAGGAAGGGTGAAGCAAAAGGGAAAGAGTCCTTGTGCAGAGAAGAGGGATTCTGCAAAGTCCGTGTCAGCCTGGCGTCCCAGGGAGGTGACGTGGGCAATGTCCAGGAGGTTGATGTGTTAGACAAGCTGACATCCTTGTTGAATTCTAGAAATGACAAACTTGACAAGAAGGTTAAAAGGCACAATTCAAAAGTGAGGAGACATAACAACTAAAGGTCTAGTGAGAGGAAAAAACCATGTGATAAAAGGAAAGACTAACTTAGTGTCCCCATTAGGTTGGGGGAATGGCCTCCCTGGAGGCAGGTGTGTTGACCTGTCTGAAGTCTTTTTGTCCACCATAATTAATCTAAATTAAGCTAAGGGAAATATTCTCAGATTTCCCCCATGAGAAACTGGGGGTCCTTTCTCTCTGACCTGTTTGGACAGAAAAGGAAAGGCAGTTTCAAGTGAAACTGCTAAGATCACCCATGTTTCATTGATTCAATCAAGTCCAGACTGTTGGGCCTCATTTCAGAGGACGGTGATGTAGATGGCTTCTAAAGCGAGGCCTGTATTGTGTGAGGATGCAATCAGGTAAATACACACACAGGCATACATTCTATGAAAACCGAAGCAAGGAAACACGAAGGTTAGTGCACAGGGCACATCATAAACCAATTGCAAAGATTTCCAAATGCAAGGCTTTTGCCAGAATGAAAGCAAGCAGTGACAATCTGAGAGACTGAAGTTAGAACATCTCTGGTGAGGTCATTAGGTGCTGAGGCCTGTGTGGGATACACAGACACAGCCTTAAAAACAAAACTTTGAAGACACTTAACTGCACTGGAGTCCAATACCCACAGTTGGGCATTGTGGTTTTCATTGAAACATAATTTTTCTCCCTAATTTTTACCCTCATGTTTAAAGAGTCTGTATTAAGTCCAGTTTTAATTTGACTTGATTATTTGCATAAACACAACCAGAGTAGCAACTGATCAAATTGATGATACAGGCTTTCTCCAATTTGTTTGGCTGGAATCTCACTTATTCATAAGGAATCTTTAGATTGGCTTTTAGTCAGCAGTCAGCCCCTCAGGGCAGAGAAGCCAAGGTCACAGTTGCCATCAGGCTGTGCCTGGAACACCTGTAAATTTGGGTCATGTTGTCAAGTTCCAAATTTGAGGACCCCAAAGGTGTTTTGTTTTTAATCCTGGCCCAAGGATATTTTTCCCACTGCTTTTCAGAGAGGGCAGAAAGGAAAGAGAGAGAGAGAGAAACATCAACGTGAAAGAGACTCATGGATTGGTTGCCTCCTGCACTTACCCAGGACAGGGCCTGGGATCGAGCCTGCAACCAAGGTACGTGCCCTTGACCAGAATCAAACCTGGGACCCTTCAGTCTGTGGGCAGATGCTCTAACCACTGAGCGAAAACAGCTAGGGCCCCAAAGGTGTTTTGAGGTTCATCTCAACTGTCGTTTCTTCCCTGGAAAGGTTGCCACCAACCATGTGGCCAAGCAAGGTGTCGGGTCATTTCTGCCATTGGCTTCAATCAGTTTGAGAGTCAATCTCAATTCCTTAAGGCTTTCTGGTGACATCCAGAATCTAGGTATGTCTCTCTTAGACATGGCATTCCAGTCAGTCTTGGTTAATAAGACTACACAGTATGGAACTGGTCTTACTGGATTTATGCAAAGAAATGTATTGCCATGACTCAAATTAAAAGTGAGCAATTAGCATTCCCTAGATTGGCAAACACATCTTGTAACTTTTAGAAAGGCTTTTCTACTGGCAAACACACTGACATTTTAAGAGACATACTTCCATGAAGACAGGTATACAGCAAAAGTCACTGATTTTGCAAACCACAGGTGAACTGAAACTGTTTGGCTTAGCTAGCTTAGGCTCAGATAAGATTTTATTTCTCAGAATATGCATTCCAATAGGTGACTCAGATAAGCCTACTGGAGGGCAAGTATTAACATTACAACGGCAGTTTTTTTGTTTTGAAGAGGAGATATCAGGAGGTTTCCTGTCTTGGCACTACTCAGCAGCAGCGGCTATCTACTCACTTGACACCTGGTAAAATTGTAGTTCTGATGAAGAAGCATTTTAAGTTGACACTTGTGATCGAAACATTTGGTATACTTTTTAGAGAATCTGGAAACCAGGAATAGATGAAGTACCTAATTTTTGTTAAGAGACTCAGTATGCCCGGCTGGGCGTGGCTCAGCGATTGAGCGTTGACCTAGGATCCAGGCGATCAGGGTTCAATTCCTGGTCAGGGCACATGCCTGAGTTGCGGGCTGCAGCCAATCAATGACTCTCTCATCATTGATGTTTCTATCTCTCTCCCTCTCCTCTCCTCTCTCTGAAATCAATAAAGATATATTTAAAAAATAATAATAATAAAAAATAAAAAAAATAAAAGAGACTCAGTAAAGAGTTAGCTATATAAACTAGGGAAGTTGGTTAAGATCATTTGGATTAAGACTTTCCACGTAAAGATTCTTTTTTTTTTTGGAAATGTCATTCAGCAACAAAATGAAGCCTAATTTTAAAAAATGAAGTGAAAATGTTTAGAAAGCACACATAAGCAAGGAAATAGCAAAACTAATAGTAGTAAGAGAAAGTCAGGGGAGATAGGGCATTTATCACATCGTTTCCTCTAATGCTTTTCTGGGTTTAAGTGGAAAATTTTCTTCCTGTCTGATCGCTGTGGCTAGGACTTCTAGTACTATGTTGAATAAGAGTCATGAAAGCAGGCATCCCTGTCTTATTCCTGGTCTTAAGGGAAACACTTCTAGTTTTTGCCTGTGGAGTGTGATGTAGGCTGTAGGTTTGTCCTATATGGCCTTATTATGCTGAAATATCACTCTATTCCCACTTTGCTGAGAGTTTTTATCATAAATAGGTGCTGGATTTTATCAAATGCTTTTTCTGCATATATTGGTATAATCGTGATTTTCATCTTTCATTTTGTTTATGTGATGTATCACATTTATTGATTTGTGAATATGGTACCAACCTTTTATCTCCAGAATAAATCCCACTTGATCATGGTGTATGATCTTTTAAATATATTGCTAGATCCAATTTGCTAGTATTTTGTTGAGAATTTTAGTATCTATGTTCATCAGGGATATTGGCCTATAATTTTCTTTCTTTGTAGAGTCTTTATCTGTTTTTAGAACTGGAATAATGCTGGCCTCATATAAAGAGCTTGGAAGTCCTCCCTCCTCCTGAATTTTTAGAATAGTTTGAGAAGGATAGGTGTTAGCTCCTCTTTGAATGTTTGGTAAAATTCACTTGTGAAGCAATCGGTCCAGGACTTTTGTTTGCTGGAAGTATTTTTTATTTTTTATTATTGTTTAAAATATTACAGATGTCCCTTTTTCTCCCCAATGACCCATTCTACCCCGTTCCTTCCCCCTCCCCAGTCCCTCTCCCCACCATTGTCCCTATCCTTGGTTTGTGCATATCTGCATATAAATTCTTTGGTTACTCTCTCCCCCTCCACCCACCCACCCTCCTCCATCCTTCTGACATTCGTCAGTCTCATCTATGCTTCCATGTCACTGAAGCTATTCTGTTCATCAGTTTATTAAGTTCTTTAGATTCCACGTATAAGCGAGATCATGTGATGTTTGTCTTTCACTGCCTGGCTTATTTCACTTAGCATAATATTCTCCAGGTCCATCCATACTGTCCCAAAGTTATGAGATTCTTCTTTACAGCTGCGTAGTATTCCATGCTGGAAGTATTTTGATTACTGCTTCAATTTTATTAGTTATAATCAGCCTATTCAGGTTTTCTGATTCTTCCTGGTTCAGTTTTGGAAGTTTGTTATGTTTCTAGGAATTTATCCATTTCACCCATGTTGTCCAATTTGTTGACATACAGTTGTCCACAGTATTTTCCTATAATCCTTTGTATTTCTGTGGTATCAATTACTACTTTACCTCTTTTATTTCAGATTTTATCTGGGTCTTTTCTGTTTCTTGATGAGTCTGGCTAAAGGTTCATCAATCTTGTTTATCTTTTCAAACAACCAGTTCCTGGTTTCATTGGTCTTTTGGGGTTTTTTGTTTTTTAGTCTCTATGTCATTTATTTCCACTTTGATCTTTATTATTTTCTTCTTTCTACTTACTCTGGGCTTTGTTTGTTGTTTTTCTAGTTCTTTCAGGTGTAGGGTTAATTTTTTTTTAGATTTTTCTTGCTTCTTGAGGTAGGCCTATAGTGCTATGAACATCCCTCTCAGGACTACTTTCACTGTGTCTCATACATTTTGTGGTGGTGCATGTTCATTTTCATTTGTTTCTAGGTAATTTTTAATCTTCATTGATGGCATTATTAACCCATTCATTATTTAATAACACGCTATTTAGCCTCCATGTGTTTGAATGTTTTGGAGCATACAATGGGGGTAAAGACAACTCTTCAAGAAATGGTACTGGGAAAATTGGACAGGTACATGCAAAACACGAAACTAGACCACCAGCTTACACAAGAATAAACTCAAATGGATTGCACACTCTCATTACTGCCAACGTGGTGTAATGTGTGATTCCTTTCTCAATTCCGTATTCAGTTGTTGCCAAGTAAATCCTGTTCTTTCTTTGCAATATTCTATTCCCACTGTCTGGGCCTAGTTCAGGACATTAAATATTTTCACCGAAACTGCAACCACCATCTTTTTTTAAAAAAATTTTTTATTGATTTTTAGAGAAAGAGGAAGGAAGAGGGAGAGAGAGAAACATCGATGCAAGAGCACATCAGTAGGCTGCCCCCTGCGTGCCTCCTGCTGGAGATCGATCCCCAAACCCAGGCATGTGCCCTGATGGCAGAATCAGAGCAGCAACACTTTAGTGCACAGGATGCCGCCCAACCAACTGAGCCACACCAGCCAGGGCACAACCTCCATCTTCTGAAGCATTCTCTAATTTCTCATATAATTCATCCTATACTCGAGTGACAAATTAATTTTCCTAAACCACAGATGTGACCCATCACTTCACTACCTAAAATATTTAATAGTTCCTCAATATACAAGTCAAATCCAAAAACTTTTTCAGCTTGGCATTTACAGCCCTCCATTATCTGGTCTTTATTAATACTTTTTCATCTCTGCCACCCACTATTTCCTTACCTTGTGCTCCAGCCAAACATAGCTAAATTTAATCATATCTGAAAACTCCTTGAATAGTCCCTATATTCTTTCTTTTTTTAATGCTCACCCGAGGACATGTTCATTGATTTTTCTTCAGAGAGAGGGTATGAGAACGGGGGGAGGGGGGTGAAACATTGATGTAAGAGTAACAGCAGTTGCCTCCTGCATGTGCCCCAGCCTAAGCCAGGTATTGAACCCACAACCTTGGTATGCACCCTGACCGGGAATCGAACCTGCCACCCTTTGGTGTACGGGACAACGCTCCAACCAACTGAGCCACACTGGCCAGGGCTCTCTATCTTCACTTATGTCATTTCTCTCCTCCCACCCCCAACCTGATTAACAGTCTCCATTCATTTGTAGCTTTCAGAAGCTTACCCAAACTTTGGTTCAAATAATCTCATTTTTCAAAAATCTTCCTCCATCCTGACTCTAATATATGTAAAGGCTATTTTAAATATCACTTATACTGCATTTCTACTATAGTTACCTGTGTAATTCATATCCTTCCTGTTAAGATTATAAGCAACTTGAGATATGAATGGCTGACTCATTTGTCTTCCCACAGGACACTGCACATGGCTGACATTCAATAAATATTAAATACATGTTGAATTTATAATAAAATATGTACATAAGATAATAGCATGGTTCATAAAATTATATAGGAAGTTTCCTTCATTTTCTAATGGAGAAAAAACACTGCCAAGAGAGTTTTTTGTTTTTTGTTTAAGTTACCTTAATTATTTTCTGTAAAGGCAGATTAAAAAGTGCATTTCCCCTAACATTGACCAGTATACCTTCCACCTCTTATGTGTACATGAATAGTTATAAAAACTTCCTTGGCTCAAAATATAAAATTGCTTTCCAAGGTTACAATTTTACATAATTATAGGTACCTAGTGATCATACACTCAATCGCCTTACCATTGAAAACAGTACTGTGGAAGGAAATGGCTTGCCTGGAGGCTGCCCCCAAGCCCACAGCGCTGAGACAGCCCCACTTGTTTTAGAGAAGGGCCGTCACAGTATAATTGTACTGTTCTCTTTTGCTTCCTCCACACCCCCATGACATCGATCAGCCCAAATGTTTGTTTACAGCCCATACTTCCAGGTTCACAAGTTAAAAATAATAGGCTTTAGGTTAAACAATTAACTCAGCAAAGATTTACTGAACAAGTACTATGTGGAAAGCACTGTTGGGGACACAGAAATTAATAAGACATAATTTTCATCTTCTGGAACTCATGATTAAATGCACAACACACACGTTAACAGCTCCATTATCAAGCAGATGATGTAAGTGCTAAAAAGCTTCCAACAGGGTGCAAACTAAGCTCTATAAAGAGAGAGAAATCTGAGATGAATTTAATCCGAATTATCAGGGAAACTTCAAATGAAAGATGGGTTTCTTTTTAAATCAAGCGATAACATTGAAGATTTTAAAGATTATTTTTGAGTAAATAACTTCATTTGTTTTAAGCATTTTTATTCACTAGAACTACAACAGAATTGCGTTTTTCCCCTTGAAAAGGTAACTGATTTGACATGAGTTAAAATTTTAGTTATATGGATTTATTTATAGCTCACCTTGAAATACAGGGAAATGTATTTTACACACAAAACTTGTGGCCTGTTCAAAGGAGAGAAACAATGTACCCAATAATCTATATTAATATTTACTTAAAATTATACTCTCAGAGAATGGCTAGATCCATATAAATGGGCCAATTTTTACAGAAATTTGTTCAGCATATCCGTAGTCCATTAAAAGGGTAAATACTGAACTGAAAATAAAATTCAGGGCCCTAGATTCATTTTTCATTCATACGGCCTCTTCCTGCAACACCGGCTTCTTCCAGATACATGGCCAGAGGTCTGACTCAGGCCTAGAAGCATTTGCTTTTCAACTGAGCTCCACCGACACCATTTCTAGACTTAGATTCTCCCTTAAGGATTCGGAGCTGCCTTGACCTGATGCTGGATACGCTGCACACTGTGGGACAGAGGAAAGGACCGCACTCATCTCAGCTTAAAATTAGGGGCACAGAGGGGCGGGCAAGTCCCAGCTGACAGATGCCAATGGGGGGCATTTTAAGAAGAAGAAATTATGACAAGACAGGAGTGACCACAAACTGGGGACCATGCAGAAAGGAGTACGGTATTCCAAACTGCTACTATTTTTTTAAAAACTTCCAGCTCTTCATTACATTACAGAATTCATCACACATTTTGTAATTAGTGACCGGTTCAACAACAAATTAGGAAAAAATTTTAGGATAAATTCTATGCAGTTTTACAAGACATATTTGCATTTAAATATTCCATTAAAAGCAATCCCTTGAGATTCCCTATAAATACAAAGGAACTAAAATCAGATGATAGGTTCAGGCAGGGGAAGCTGGGAACGAATAACTAATATAAATTTGGGATCGGGCTACAGGGTGCAGTGAGTGTCCTGCTCCAGGAGCCGGCGGGGACCCCAGTGGATGGGTTGAGCGCAGGAATATCTGCGCCCCGCGGGCCCCCAACACTGATTCCACAGCCGGGGCTCCGTCCCTCCTTCCTCAGCTCCTGGGCCCTGGCAGGTCACCCTTTCAACCCGCGGGGCCGCTCTCCCCGCAAACATGACTCCCCTGCGGGTGGTGAAGCCGCCCTCACGCACTCACCTGCTCACCGTCCCCCTCGCAGGGAGCTGTCCCCAAGGTGGGGGAAGGTCGCCCCCAGGGAGCTCCAGGAGGTGGTCCTGCTCCAGGTCGCACTCGAGGGTGACCCGCAGCCTCAGGGCTGAGGGCAGGTGGGAGGCCTGGGGGAGGGGGGAGGGGAATGAAGGCGGGATAGAGGGGAAGCAGGGAGGGGAGAGAGGGCAGCGCTTCTGCGGGAGGGTCCGCTGCTCGGGCTCATCCTCAAGTGGCGGCTGCAGGGTGGAGGATGGGGCGCTGTGCTTCAGGCGGCTGGGCCGGGGTCCGAGCGCACCCCGCCCGCTCCGCCCGGAGGAAGAGCCGCCCTCACCCGGAGAGGAGAAATCCCGCAACTTCAAGAGAAATGCGCCCCCCCCCCCCACGCCGCCGGGAAAGAAAACCTTCCGGGATTTGCCCCCCGCCCGGAAATTCTGTTTGGGGGGCCTCCTGGGCTGGAGGCTGACTTGTGGGGAAGGGGGACTTCCGTTCCTCCAGCGGGTGCGGGGCCGGGCCAGGCGGGGCTGGGGCGGGGGCGCTGCGTCCCCTCCACCCCTGTCTCCCCGCAGCAGGGAGGGTGAAGGAGGGAAAGACACTCACCTTCCTGCAAACGGGAATTTAAAAAGCTGGGGCAGCAATACTCATATCTGACAAATAGACTTCAACATGAAGGCCACAGCAAGGGACAATAAGGTCCCTACACACTAAAGGAACGGATCCAACAAGGGGCATAACCCTGTAAGCACATGTGCGCCCCAGACAGGAGCACCTCAATATGAAAAGAGCTTCTGCAGACGTTAATGGAGACATCGGCCGCAATGCAGCCATGGGAGGGACTTCAACACCCCACCCACCTCACTAGGGAGATCTCCCGGACAAAAATCAGCAAGGGAACAGGGACTCTAAATGACACACTAGGTTAGATGCATTTAATCAACATTTACAGAACATTCCACCCCAAAGCCGCAGAAGAAACACTCTTCTCAAGGGCACACAGGGCATTCTCAAAGATGGACACATGTTAGGATACAAAACTAGTCTCCACAAGTCCAAGAAGATTTAAGTCACATCAAGCACCTTCTTGAATACAGTGCCAGTGGGAATGCAGACTGGTGCGGCCACAGTGGAAAACAGTGTGCAGTTTCCTCAGAAAATTAAATCTGGAACTGCCAATTAACCCAGCGAGCCCACTTCTAGGAATATATCCTAAGAAACCCAAAGCACCCTCTATTCATAGCAGCACAATTGACAACAGCTAAGATCTGGAAACAGCCCAAGTGCCCATCAGTAGATGAATACATTAAAAAACTGTAGCACATTTTCACCATGGAATACTACACAGCTATAAAAAAGGATCTCTCACCTTTTGAGTCAGCCTGGAGTGACCTGGAGAGTATTATGCTAAGTGAAATAAGCCAGTCAGAGACAGACAAGTACCACATGATCTCACTCAGATATGAATCTAATGAACCAAACAAACCAATGAACAAAATAGATCCTGAGAAGCACAGAACAGACTGACAAACCTCAGAGGGAAGGTGCAGGTGAGGGGTGGGGAGCGATTAACCTAAGAATTTATATGCATATAAGCATAACCTGTGGGCACAGACAATAGTGTGGTGAGGGTTTGGAAAGGGGGGATGGTGCTAGGTAGAGGGGATCAATGGGGGCAAAGGGGCATCTATAATACTTTCAACAAGAAAGATAAATTTAAAAAAAACAACAAAAAAACCACACCACAGAACCTAAAAGTATATGCCAAGGACAAAAAGAACTACAAAGAAATCCTAAATTAAATCCAGTTATTTTAGTGTTAGTAAAACAATATTTGTATTGTTATTTTGAAAATATTAGATATACATATATTGTATGTTAAAGCAAATAAGTAATTATGTTGATGTTATTAGGATCTCAGGTTTTCAGGGTAAAAATATACAAATATTTTCCCCCCAAATGTTTTTATAATTTATATATTTTTCAAGATGTTAAGCAAAAATTCTATAATCTTCCATTGATTTGAAAACATCAGTATGAATCCATGATATATTTTTCCCTTTCTATGAAAATATGTTTCCTAGTCTGTCCACTAAAAAGGCCTGAAAGAAATGATGCCTAGAGGCAATGGGCTTTCCTACTCACTATCACCTAGATGGTGGTCTCTAAACACTATTTCCCAATAAAAGTAGCTAGACTTCCTTGCTCAGGTCTAATACAAAACACTCCTTAAGTATCCTGTCATGCCAGAAAGAAAGGACCTATGAGAATACTAGGGCACTATAAAAAGATAATTAACCAAAGGGGTTCCCACTACCTAAAGATGGGACAATTTAAACATGACTACAGTGGATTAAATCACATATAATCTATGTGTTATAAATCTATACAATTCCATGAGTTCATAAAGATGCTTAACAAAAAGTAAAACTATAAACATTTGGAAGTAGCTCTTCTAAAAATTGGTGATGAAAGGGAAAGTATCAGGCACTAATTCTGCTTTCCTCATAAAATCTGTACTTCAGAGTAATAATTGGATGACAAGGGAAAAGTCTTTATAGAAGAATTGCAGCTAATCAGAGCTAAAGCAATAATAAAAATGTGAAACTAATCATTTTTCAAGCCTTAATAAGATAATGCATCCAAGCAATGAATCAAAGGATGCCAAAACCCTTCCATGAAAGGTGGATCAGGTTCATTCTGTTAATCTTTAGATTTTTGTGTATGTTTAAATGTTTCCATAATAAATGTTTCATCCTTAGGCTCCTTGTTCCTAGCATAGCACCTGGCATGTAAGAGTCAACTATTTTTTTTTTTTATTGTGACTAAGTTCAGTCATGCCTTATCTGTGTTCCTCAAACAGCTCCCCATTTTTAGGAAATCTTTTGTTTCTGTCTAAACCTGTGCTGCTCACACTTCAATGTGCCTGAGGGTCGTGGAGTGGGACTGGAGGTTCTGCGTTTCTAATAAGCTCCAGATGGTGATGCGTTTCCTTGGCTGTGGACCGTGCTTTGGGCCTCAAGGATCTGAACCAGTGATGTAGTTAGTGGACAGGATGTGACCTCATATCCAATGACAGGAATAAGAAATAGAAATACATTATAGCTGTTTACTCATTCCACCCATTTTAGGAAACAGCATCGAAAAAAAATCTACCACATTGAGCACGTTGACCCGGCCCCTCAACCGCCACTGTTGGACGGGGCTGTGGGAGCCCCTGGCTGCCATCGGGCTGCGTCTGGGATGATGCCGCAGCCGGTCATGGCCCGGGGACGGCCACATGCTGCGGGAAACAGTGCGCGGGAAAGGCAGCAGAGAGCTAGGGCCAGACAGTATGTATTTGTTGGCTTTGTTGGCCACAGGGTCTGTTGGAACATGAGAGTAGACAATATGTGAACAAAAGGAAGGGGTTGTGTTCCAATAGAGCTTTATTCACTGAAATTCAAATTTCATATAATTTTCACATATCACAAAATATTATTAATAGAGCTTTATTCACTGCAATTCAAATTTCATATAATTTTCACATATCACAAAATATTATTCTTCCTTTGATCTTTTACCAACATCTTAAAAATACACAAAATTTTCTTAGTTCACAGGCTGTACAGAAACAGCAGGTCAGATTTCAGCCATAGTTTGCCAACCACTGGCTTAAAAGATGGAAAATCAATTATTCTTATTTGTTGGTTTTTGCTTTCTTACTGCTACTATATATTTTTTCAACCCACTCAAAAAGTGCATATTCCTAAAAAGTAGACCCCCCCCCAGCTCATGCTTTCTCAGAGCCCAAGGATCTTCTGAGGGGCTGTTTTCAATCTCGCTCTGAGGGTGAATTCCAATACAAATTTGTATCCTCACACCAACATCTTTCCCCCTCATTATTACCAGGTCTTAGCTCCCACAGAGAAGGTCATTACAACCAGGTACTGCAGTTCATGCTAAGGTATTCATTGGAGTGTTGTTTAGAATAAATTTTAAAGACCAAACAAACAGTTAAATAGAAATTATGGAATTATATGATTCTATCAGGTCACCACTAAGTGGAAAAATACTGGTAGAAGGATAGAATTTACAATGTGATCACGTTTTACGCATTTATGAAACAAGTGTGATTTGTAATATTTAACATCAATCTAAATACACTCACAGATTTAATGAAAGATTAGAAATATATTTAACCCCGAGGTACCAAAGGAGTTTTAGAATAGACTCTATTTTTGTAACGTATCCTAAGTGTCCAGGTCTATAGTTTGAAGCTGTGTATCATGTTCTTCAAGATTAGAGTTCTGCTCAATCTAAGTTTTGGGTAC
The DNA here is from genome assembly GCF_054644295.1 of Miniopterus natalensis. Taxonomy (NCBI): domain Eukaryota; kingdom Metazoa; phylum Chordata; class Mammalia; order Chiroptera; family Miniopteridae; genus Miniopterus; species Miniopterus natalensis. The sequence goes on from NC_142081.1 coordinate 113,548,989, forward strand.
AGCAAAAAGTTGAAGTGTGGCTCAGTTATGTTCCACTGAGATGCAAGAGAGCTTTAGCATATCAAGGATAAAGGGCTTCCACTCTTAAGGACAATCAGATCACGAACGGAATCAGGCTTCTGTTGATAAACATAAACCCCAGGTATATAATCTACATCCTAAAGTCAAATTCATTCACAGAAAACCACTTGTGTCAGGAACCAGCCTGAAAGAGGAACAAACCTGAGTTCAAGGTGTGGGAATGGAAGAGACAAACACAGTCATGGGGTCGGGAGGGCTGCCCTCCAAGGAGGTGCACCCCAAATGGCTTCAAGCCTTTATTATATAGTGAGTCACAAACAACTGGTAAGGAGGTGAGGGTGATACAAAGTAGTTCTTTCAAGGCTCCAAAACACACTTTCAGAGTAAACATCCTGCCTCCTGCATGAGCCCAGACCTTGGTAACTATCTTCATTTCGGGTCCTCACAGGAACCTGCGGGGAGGGTCGAGACCCTGACTCCAGACCCTCAGGTGGCGTGGACCGTGTCCAGACACTGAGTCACCGGCTCCCAACAACCGGGAGAAAATATAGATAAGATATTTAAAATTAAAATGTCAGTCATGACTTGATCATTGTTAAAGCTGGACATTGAGTACATGAAAATCATGATATTGTTTTCTCTACTTTTGTATATGTTTAAGTTAACATATAATGATTAAAACACAAACACACCCATACACACATAAATATTATTTGGGTTAAATAATATATGCTGATCCTCTAACCAGACTTTTTAGCTTGGACTATAATTAGCATTAATCTTCTAATGTTTTAGAGCACTTAGGACCCTTATAAATTATCTGCAGCAAACTTATCTTACAAGTGAAGTAGTTAGTTCCCTCTGCCAAACAGCATACTACTAATTAGCAGCTGAAAGAAGCCTCGTAATCATCTCTTAATTTCCTAATTCAGCCCTGCCCAAACGTTAGGAAGAGGGTTCTCACCCCATTGTATGGAAACACTTTTCCTTTCTTGGGCAATTGCTTCATTTGTCTTAGGCAAAGAAAGGTTCTGATGTAAGATACTACATGACTGGCTGGTTTTCTCCATTTTTTTCTTCTTTTTTTCTTTTTTAAACAGTACCATGAGAACAACAGTGATTGACTTGCAAAGTTTGTGTCTGTATGAAAAAGGCAGAACAGCACTACGGAAATATACAGTGTATTGTAAGCAGCGGCAGTCACCCATTTCGACCACTTCCCGGGGCTATAGCCGACCCCACCACACCTTATGAGGGACTGCAACAGAATGTTTTTTGTTTTGTTTTTTTAAAGAAAGATCATGATGTTTTGTTTTGCTGTCCAAAAATTCAAAGGACAGGGTCATGAGGGCAGAAGTTTGCCAACTAGATCTAGAAGCATTGAGACGTCCTTTCCCCTTCAACCATTCTGGAGACTGTTACAGTTTCAAAGGGAAATCAGCATCTCTAATAAGCACCTCTACACCCTGCATATCCACAGAGAGCTAACTCCAAGACTCATTCCCTTCCTCCCCAATTTGGCAAACAGCAACCATGAGCTTATGCTAAAAAGGGGGCAAATACCTCCTGTATGGGAGATCTCTCCTTGACACTGAGCACACTGTCCCCGGCTCCATCTATTCCTCAGCCTCAAATCAGACAAGACAATACAGGTGTTTTTTGTCCGTTCCTTCCAGTAGTTGAGTGAACCTGTGACGGCACTGCCTTAATGAGATCTCAGTAGACCTTGGTAATGCTAAGGAACCTGACCATCTGCTCTTGGGGTAACGGCGGCCAATCTTTATGGCCAGGGGGAGTACAAACCGTTTTCTGAACCAACCATGACTCAGAAACATTTCTGTGTGCTGTGTAGGTTTGCTATAAATATCCTTCATTTGCAATAGTAGTCTCTTCATACAGTTTGATTGATTTTAGGATCATTGGCAATCCTAACCCATCCCAGAGTCCTCAACTTTTACAAATATAACTTTTGCCTCCTGGCTTTTTTTTTTTTTTTAAGAAAAACTCCTAACTACAGTATAGCATGACATCATTACATAATTCTGTGTCAAATTAATTAAACTTAATCAGGAACTTCCCTTACTTAGAGAAAATGGTCAACAGCCCTATTTAACCAGGAGAAAAGATTGCCCAAAAAGGGGAACAATTCTTGATAACTCTTCAGTTTATGTAGAAACAAAATTTCTATCCCTTTGGGGCAGCATTTGGCAAATAATTTCCAAAAAGGTATGCATTTAAAAATACTTCCTTTAACATTATACATCAGGCACAACACTTTTCATATATATTTTTTCTTATAAGATGCAAATGCATGAAATGTTTCTTGCTCTTCACAGGATCATCAGGTGTCAGCCGCTCCATTAGGTAGGAAACTAGCCCTTGCAGGTCTGTGACCTTCCTCCAGGACCTGTGACAGGGTCAAGGGCGGGGGGCCCCGCGCTCAGAGGCTGAGGTCGGGGCTACATTCTCTGTGCCCCCTGCTGCTCCGGGGCGGCTGCTGCTGCTGCTCCTGCCCCGGCCTCGGGCCTGGGCTCCTCCTGTCCCGGGCGACTCTGTCCTCTCCGCTCCTTCCCTCCAGGGAGCGCTCTCGCCTCCGCCCCGGGGACCGTGCCCGCCTCCGATCGGGGGGCTTGGCTCTCCTTTCCGGGCGCCGCCCGCCTGCCCCGGGGCCCCCCTCGGGTCCCCAGCCGCTGCAGGGAGCGCCGGGCGGGGCGCTGTCCCCCCGCGTGGGGCGCTCTCGCCGCCTCTCCGGGGGGCGCTCCCTCCGCTGCTCCCTCCTCTCCGGGGGGCGGCGCCCCGGGGCCTTCCCGGCGCTTCTCCCCCGCCTGCCGGGCGCTGGCCAGCGGCCGCTGGGCGCCGGGTCCCGGGTCGCCGCCCCGCCGTCGGGGTCCCGGCGGCTCCTTCCCCGGGGCGCTCGGGGCCTGTCTGCCTGCGCCCCGCTGCCCGGCGCCTCCCCCGTGCGCCCGCCTTTCCCGCGGGGGGACTTGTGGGGACCGGGTGGCTGAGGGGGCTCCAGTGGGCGGGCAGCCGGCCGGGGCCTCGGGATTCCATTTTTAAAGAACATACTTGGAAAATGTGTTAATAAATCACTTTGACTTAATGACTAAAATCAAACGCACAAGAATAACTCTGGATAATGTTGTGAAAGGCAGGCGCTTCAAGGGTGGTTACGGATTTAAAAGCAGGATTTGTATTCAGAAGCTGCAGACTAAATAGATTAGAAATATCCTTGATATTTTCAAAATTGCCAGTTTGGGCTGAGTGTGAATCTTACTTTCCTCTCTGTAGCCTCAGCATACAAATGTCTGCTTCTGGTATGTTCCTCCGAGTCTGCGAGCCCTGGAAGACAATGAAGAGAGAAGGAGCCGCCTCTCAAAAGTAAGTGGTACAAGTTCCTCTGACAGGGCTGTCGGCGGGTACCTTGGGGCTTTCACGTGAATATCGTTTTTATGACACATTCATAGGTCTTCAGGAGAAATCCATCCTCAATCTTGGTGCGTGGACCCACCCCCCTCTGTGGGCTCCTGCAGAGCCAGGACGTGCAAAGCGGGTCTGTCCAGTCTTTTAACAGCTGTACCTCCTGGCGGTGGCTGACCGGCCAAGTGAAACTGGCGCTCAGTTACAAGCACAGAAATGATTAGAAAATAAAGCTGCTGCTGATCCTCTTGAGATGCCAAGGTCAGGACTGTCCCATGAGGTCTTTAGAACCGAGGTGACTCCCAGAAGGTAACAGAGCAGGGAGCAGTAATAAGGACCGCTGTGTAGTGTGTGGTGGTCCCAGCTCAGCTGAGCCGGCATTGCAGCACCTCCCTCTCGCAGCCGCCTACCTCGGGAAGCACTGTTGTCTCTCTGTTCCACAGGCCTGACCCCAGAGCCTGAGGCATTGTGCTGTGAACTCTACTGTGGCCAGTAAGACCCCCTTTCTTCTCTCTCTCCTGCTCCCATCATTACACACAAGTGAAATCTGGTTTATTATGTATGCCAAAGAGAACCTTGACGGGAGGGAAATGCAGGGGCCCGTTTCCCACGGCGTTGGAAGAATGGGAAACTAGGGATGATCGTGTGTATTTGGATCTCAAAGGGTTGGTGGGTTGGCTGGTTGGCTGGCTGTTTGCTTGGTTGCTTCGTTGGTTAGTTTTCCATTTTCCACAGAGGAGCAGACCTCCTCCAGTCACTGCCCAGAACAGGGAAGGCCCTCTCCCCTACTGGTAAGGAGCTGGGCTGCCTCACTTACCTTCCCAAACACTTTATTTCCTTCTATTCAAATGAAGAACAGGGTTTGATGTGGGGTTTAAAACCCCCAGAAAAGCTTGTAAGTGTTAACTCCTGTCCTTAAGGACCTAGATAGAGTAAAACTTACACATAGTTGAGGTCCTTAAATTAAGTCTTCTAATTAGAGCTTTGGTTTGCACCCCTGGCTACACATTAGAATTATCCCAAAGCTTTATAAAAAATAATGATGACCAGGTCTTACCCCAAGATTTTCATCCAGTTTGTTTTGAATGGGCTTGGGGATAGTTCTAAAAGTTCTCCAGGTGATTTCAATGTAAAACCCACGCTGAGAGCCAGTGAACTACAGGAACAGTGCAGAAAGCTTCTAGAGCAGGGACCCGTGGGTGCATGTGTCTGGGGTGGAAGGGATCTGGGTCCTGTTTGTAGGTTTAGAGAAGTTGGTTCATTCCAGGAAATCAAGCCCAAGGTCATAAAGGAGTGAGGATGGGGTCATATTGGAGAAAATTATAGGTTCGAGGCAGAGGGAGCACTGCTGTCATTTGAGAGAAAAGAATTCTTTTTTTTCTGGAACTTTTATGGTGGTTTCTCCATGGTGTACATTATCTTAACAATTTTATTTAACAAGTTAGTTAGATATTTAATATTTCTGTTTTTAGCAGCTTTCAGTTCTTTAATTCTCTGACCAGACAGATAATGAATAGAGTAGTTTGGCTGATTCCATTTGTTAAATTGATTTATTACTGCTGGGCTGAGGGATGGATCAAGATGGGACTACAAAACAGAGAGGGGTTTTCATCATTTTCTGAGCTAAAGTCAACTCTGAGTTCCACAGTTAAATACAATTCTCTTCAAACACCTCTTAGATTTAGCACATCACATAAACTGTAATGGCATGGAGATTATTTCTTGGGAGCAGCCATTAGAATATTAGTAAGTTGTTTTCATACTGTAGATAAATCAAATTGAGAGTCTCCTAGGATTGCAAAATGAATTCTCCTAATTTTTCCTCTCCTGTGACTCCAGTCTCCTGACTGTAATAGAGAGAATTCAGCAATTCAGAATTGGAAATCAAAATAGAACCACATAAATAGCAAGCTTAAGTTTTGTTTATTTATGTCAATAATTTTTCAGAAAAGTTTTTCATTAAGTACAAAGCCCTTAAACTGTCATGTCCAGGGACCAGTAAAACCTTCACACACACACACACACACACACACAATCCCAGAAGTAAAAGCGCTGAGATGAAATAAATCATCTGCATTATCCAATATGGTAGTAAAAGCCACATGTGGCTATTTAAATTTAAATCGATTGAAATTAAATTCAACCAGAAATTTACTTCTTCAGTCATACTAGCCACATGCCAAGTGCTGTTTGTGACTAGTGGTTATCATCTCGGATGGTTCAAATAGAGAACCTCTCCGTCATTACAGACCGCTTTCTTGGTCAGCGCTGATATAGACCCCAAATGGGGAGGAATGGGGAGTCCTCTGTGTGGTGTGAGGCAAACAAGAAAATGAGGTTAGCACTGGCTGATGTGGCTCAGATCAGAGCATCTGCCCTCAGACTGAAGGGTTTCAGGTTCAATTCTCAGTCAAGGGCACATACCTGGGTTGCAGGTTCGATCCCTACCCTGACCGGTGCACGTGGGAGACAACCAATGGATGTGTCTCTCTCACATCGGTGTTCTCTCTCTCTCTCTCTCTCTTTCCCCCTCTCTCCCTCCCTTCTACTCATTCACTCTAAAAATCAATGGGAAAAAAATATCCTTGGGAGAGGATTAACAACACAAAAAAAAAATTAAGTTAAATTACTTGGCTTAGCCTACAATAGGCACTCAAAAGTGCTGAGCTAAAGTGCTATTTGCATCTTCCAGAACAGGGAAGGGAAACAACACTGAGGAAACCTACTAGTGAATCATAGGCCTTGTCTCAGTCCACCTGCTGGCTTGGGGATCGATATCTAGGTGACAACTGGTTATTACGAAAACAGGCATAAGTCACAGTTTCATGAGGGAGGTAAAGGTGAGAATCTGGTGGGCGTGTTTCCTGCTGCCCAGTCAGGACTGTGACTGTGCAAGTGACATATTGTCACTGAGGCAGAGTGGGCATGAGGGCCTGGGCGCTATGGGGACATGATCACACGCCTTGGACACAGGCAAGGGGCAGCAGGTAGGCTCCGTTTGCAGGCAGTTGTCAGATAAGAATCCAAAGGCTGCATGTTGATTACTGCTTGTGTTTCTAATTCTTTTTCATCATCATCTTCTTCTTGTATTTTAATTTTCATTACATTTGATCATTACCTGCACCTTTTCTATCAGCTTTTCTAGTCCTACACTGATTGGCATACTTTCAAAAGATCAACTTTGGATTTAAAAGTAAATTTGTAATGAAGTACTTTGGTCTCAGATTTGACCTGACTCTTCTATTATTAAATGCAGGGGGGAATTTAATTTGTGAGATTTTAACATTATAGAATGTCTTATTAATCATTATTCTATTTCATTTTCCAAAATTTCACTCATACTTCCGAAATTTAAAAACAAAAATGTTTTATAATACACACTGAAAAATACATTCCTGTGACAGCATGTGAGGTTATTTCATGACGCTTTAATCTGAGCTCTCTTTGGGGGAAGAAAAAATGTGGATTCAAATTATGAAAGAGTCCCCTGGTTATAGTTTTCTAAAAGATGGAAAAAGCTAGTGGCACAATAGAGAAAATAATGCCCTAAACCTTTTAAGACAGCTCCAAAGAGCTCTTGCTGATTAGGCCCTTAGTGAATTCTTCAACATGCAGCCCCTCTCTTTCTCAACTGTCTTTATTCAGCAAACCCCAAAATGTCACACACACACACACACACACACACACACAATCCTTGATATAAGTGAAAACTCTAAATATTCATCAGAATTGTCAGAATTGTATTTTTCTTAACTTGCAATTAGTAATTATGTAATGAAGTAGATGTTCCATGTTCTTGCTAATTTTAGTTCATCAGCATTGACTGGAAACAACTAAAAGTCACATGTATTTAGACACCTGCGATTTCTGCCAACCCAGCTAGCTTCAAGAACTGGAGGGATTCAGTCTTACTTCACACCAAAGTCTGTTTGGGAGAATGGCTGTTACCATTAACCTTTTGACCTTTGGTTTGCATTTATCTGAAAAATTAGAGTTGGTTGTTCATGATAACTAGTGCCATTCCTGTATGTTTTCCTTGTATTGCTCATGCAAACTAAATCAGGGTTTAATTCACTGAGTAAAGCATAGTCATTGTTTTATCACTTCTAAAGAGCAAGCATAATTGTTGCACAGGTAAAACTAAGGAATAGTGCCTGGCCGGCGTGGCTCAGCGTCAGTCATGATCCAGGAGATCTTGGTTCAATTCCCGGTCAGGGCACATGCCCGGTTTGTAGACTCAGTCCCTGGTTGGGGGGCGTGCAGCAGGCAGCCAGTCAATGACTCTCTCATCATTGATGTTTGTATCTCTCTCTCCCCCTCCTTTCCTCTCTCTGAAATCAAAAAAAGTATATATTTTTAAAAACGCAAAAAACTAAAGAATAGTTATGTGATTTTTCCTTAAGTTCCTGCAGATACAGGGATTTGGAATTCCTTTTCTAATTTGGGACTTCTCTTCCCAAGAACATACTGACTTGCCCTGCCTCCTAGCACAAAGTGATGAATTTCATGTCCTTAGGTTAGAATATTCTAGTAGATCCATTTTCAGAAGTTAAGCCCAGACTTTAGATATTTAAATTCTAATTTATATTTATTCCCTGGGATGAGCCCAGTGCTATGGAGATAGCCTTAATCTTTTAGGTGAAAGAAGGATCAACCCCACAGAAATATCCATCTTTATATTACCTCCCTATGGTACAGGGAAGGGGTGGGAATAGAAATTTGTTAATATAGAATCAGAAAACTCAGTGCTGGAACCACCTCCACATTTTTAGATGAGGAAATTAGGTTTAGGATGTGAAGTGAAGGTGAAATGAGGGTGAAAGGAAGTCTGTCTTTGTCTTTGTCTTTGGTAATGAAGGAAAGCAGAGTTTGCCACCCCAAAATATGCTTGTGAGAATACTGGTTATTTTAAGCTGGTTATTAACAAACAAAAGATGGAGAAAGAACCTTTGACCTTCCCTCTTTACCTGCCTAAAGGAATTTAGATAAAGAACCTGCTCCCGAAAGGGAGAGATCATCACAGATAACTACAGTTTAATTTCAAATAAGTGTGCTAGACATGGAGAAACCTAGCAAGGTCCCTTTGATCAAAGTCTTCTCTTGTTAAAGATGGCCCAGCAAACATTTATTTCCCAAGCTTTTGCTTTTCCATCTTCATGTAAATTGTGATCCTACCCTTTGATGTCCCAAACCACAACCCACCTCCTCTTCCCTTAGCTCAAGATGGCATATAAGCCCTTAACTGCCCAGTCTGTCCGTCGGTCTCATTCTTACGGCACCTGTAAAATAAACTTTGGACATCTTCTCCTGTTAACCTGTGTTTATTAAACTTGATTATTAATCCAGCTAGAAGAATTTAGAAGGTGGGAGGAACACTATTTTTTATGCCCCCAGTTTCTAACAAATCATTAAACCTGATGGGAACCATATTAATTTTGTGCATTGAGTACTTTGAAGATGAAAACCTCATTGTAAATCAATGATCATTTATGTATTGGTATTGAAAAGTGGTATGTTCATAACAGCATTCCATTTGAATCTAACTAACTATCCTTCATTTCAGATGGATTCAACTGTGATATAAGGCATGGTCCCCATTTTGAATTGAGTTGTTGACTATGTATATCCAAAATGAGTCTATAATGTTCCTAACATCTACCATTCCTGCTAACATATTTGAAGCAATAAACTTAAAAGGTCAGATGTTATATTTATAGACTCCAATGATAAAATATCATTGGACTGATCATACATACAGTTAGACATAATTTAAATGTGTGCCATTATAGTCAATAAGAACTCAGGAATCCTTCAATAGGCACCTAGCACCACCAGTAAACAAAAGAAGTGAAAGGCTCTGTGCCTGCCCTCCAGGAGCTTGTGGGTGATGTTATAAGTTCATAACATCAGATAAATAAAAATAAATACATTAATCAGAGGTAAAATGTATTTTCTCATAAGAGGACAATTGGAAATTAGAATATAGTCATAATCTATGGGTCATATATTTATGACTTAAAAGAGAGAAGATGCTAGTGGACTAGAGGAATCAGGAAGGGGTTCATAGCAGTTGTAGGACAGCAGGGGAGCCTTGGAGTGTGTGTTGAACATGAACCATAAAAGAAAAAGGGATTGTAAACAAAGAGAACAAGTGTGACATGGCAAGTCTGAGGGTAAGTGTGACGGGATAAAAATATGTGTGATATACTCAAGGGGTATTCGATAGCTCTTGTCAGAGTTGAAGGATTATGTTGATGAGCACTGGAAGATGAGTCCGCAGAGCCGGGTGACAAAGGCCTTTGTGCTGAGTGAGTGTGACTTTAATTTCATACACACTAGAGGACTGCTGGCGCTGTAGTCACCAGCCTGGCACACATGTAGAGAAAACTCCTCTGTGATCCACTTCTGTGATGTTAAGTCCTTACGGGTTTGACTTTTTGCCTCAGCTGATTCTTCATCATTATTAAGAAACATATTTCAAAACATCTTATAAACGGAGGTAATGCAAAAGGGGAAGGAAAAGGAACTAGAAAGCTTTAGAGTCTCAAAAGTCTGCTTATTTTCATACATCACTTGATGCTGAGGCTTACCTCTTGGTAACCATTCTCTGAGCAATGTTTTATTTCCAATGTTTCTGTATATACGGAGGGGGGAAATACCCTCCCCCATGTGTTGTATTGCTAAAGTAGTTCACCAACACCAGATTCTTCTCATTCTCCCAAAACACTGACTAGAAAGTCAAGAAAAAGGTGGCAAGCACTTAATAGCCTACCATTTATTGTTCCTCTTACCACCTTTAAGATCTGGGATGTATGGAACTGCTCCACCCTCCAATCCCAAGAAAACTTGGAGGCAATTCCTTCAAGGAAAAACAAATAGGATTCTAATTGTGGAGTTAAAAACTAAAAATGCTACTTGCTAGCGGGCTATGTGACCAAGGGGAGAGTCCCCGGGGGAAACAGTCGCCGCATGGGTCTGGTCTCTCGCACAGGCGGCTCCGGCGATTAAAGCCGGGATGACGGGGTGCGGGCCCACGGCGGCCGGCTGTGGGCCCTTGGGCGACAAGGGCAACTTCTCCCGCACGGTCCCTTCAGATCCCCCGCAACTCACCCAGACATTCTTCCCGCTGGAAGAAACAGGACGCCTGGGGCAAGATTTATAAGAAGCTAGCCCGCTAGGCTGTTTCAGTTCTCTAGGTGGAAAATTCAGTTGTCACAACCCCTGTGAATGTATTTGTAGTCTGTTCCCAAGTAAATCTATTTCTATATTGTGGTGTCAAAGTAGAAGTACAGTTTAAAAAATTTAAAAAAACAAACAAACCACATTGCTCTTTTTAAAAACCCTTCCTTAAGTTTAGAATACCTCTCTGATAATTAGTGACAAAGGCTGTGTTCTAATCCATAAGGAAAAGCTTAAGATTGTTATAAATACTTCCCTTACTTTTATTATATTTTGCAAATCAGATTTTATTTTCCTTCAAAGTAGTAGGATTGAATCGTGCCAAATTGCCCCTGAATCGTAAGAGGTTCTTTGGGGTGCAGTAAAAAGGATAAGTAAATATAAAATGTATGTTGACAACAAGAACTCTTGCCTTTTTCATAGTGTTAGAAAAAAATTTCTAATTTACCTATGGCAACATTTCAAATGTGTTTAAATACATATCATTTTACAAAAGGAAAATATATATATAATGTATTAAAAAGAAATCCTATTTTGTAACTTATAGATTTTTATTTTCCATGGGTTATGCAAACTGCAGGGGCAGATATAAAAACTAAGCCAGATTTTTTGTTTTCTTTCTTTTCACGGAGGCACAATATTCTGAAACGTAGGTCCACGAAATTCTTAAAAAGGTATGATGCTTTCTTTCATTCATGTTATGGCTTATCACATCTCTAAAGTCAGTATTATAAAACAAACACAAAATAATACTGCAAGTTCCCTAAGGTAACTAATCAAATCAACAGTTGAGACTCTCTTCCCATTTAAGAATGTTTTCCACCCAGTGGGCCCTTTGCAGACCCACTGGGTGAGCATGACAAGTGAGCTGCACCCTGGGCTAAGTTGGGGTGACCGTCTCTATTCTGCCTTCCAGGTCAGCCTGTTTTGAACAGAAGGTTGATGCTGCTTCTTGAGGTATCTTCCCAAACCATATTCTTTTATTATTAGGTCATTTGGATTAACTAGAGAAAGATAAAAATAAAATCTAATCAGCCCGAGCAAAGAGGAAGGAAGCACACTCCCGAATGTGGTGAGCCCAGAAAGCTAAAGTCGGCCTCGGGAGAAGAGATGTCTGTGTGAGAGCAATGGTGTCATCCGGACGCCGTGTTGTCGCTGTCCAGGAAGGACATTTACTGCCTGGGTAATTGTTTAGTCCCATTCTCTCCCATTCCTACTCACAGAAGTCTCCGCTGCTAGGCTCCCCATCGCTGGGATCCCAAATCATTAATTTCTACTCCATGGGTGGTTATTTTTTCTCTCTTGAAAAGAGCTTCTCACCCAGGATTTTGAGATAGTATCTTAAGACCTTCTTTTCTCTATTTCCCATCAAGATCCAAAGTGACCAGATTATGTAGAGATTAAGATCCTCAGATTCAAAACGATATTTGAACAACATCTTCTGCCCCTGAAAACCTGATGGAGAGACGTGGGCTACCAAGAGCTCTCGCAGATATCTATGGGGCTGCCGATTCTCAGGCGCTGAGTGCTAGCGGAGAGGACTGCAGACTCACATGTGAGACTGCAGACACAAACTTAGAAGTATTTCTCCTTTCCGTATGGACCAGAAATCACTTTACCAATAAGTTGCTTTCCCCACCCCTGGCTCCTTCCAGGTCCTTCCCCAAGTTTGCTGGGAGCCTTGCTCAACCCTATGGAGTGAAATCCCTACCAACCATAGCCCAGGGAAGGAGATAAATAAAAGTCTAATAGGTCCCAGTAGTTTAACAAATATTCTTTAAATTAAGCCTATACTCCACTCAGGTGGGAGGGACTGAGGGAGGAGATTGTTTTGAACATTAGCGATAATTCCCAGTACCAAAGGCTTTTATGTAGAACCAGTCTTTACAAATTTTAGAAAAGTTTGGTTGTAGCTTTAATCAGAATTGACATGACCATTTTCATTTATACAGCAATATTGTGTTTATTATTTTTAAATATTGAAAAACGTGTGGCATGTCTTCATCTGAGGCACGTGAATGGTATTGACTTCATGCGCTGTCACGGGGCTGCGAGGAAAGACAAGGGATCAGCTGTGCGTGTAGCTGTGGCCTTTGTTACATTGATGGTACTGTCCTGTCGCCTCAGGTCATGGCTGTGCGCTTTAGATCTGAACTGTACAGTGTTGCAATCAGCATGCGTTGCTGTAAAAGCTTGTACAATGCACTATTGATACGTCTCTTTCTGCGTGGTGGCTGTATTGCTGTTCCGAGAGCCTACATTCGCATCTGTCCGGGAGTCTCTCTCCCCCTCTGCTGAGCTGCACGCCCTCCAGGTCGGCCCGAATGCAGAACAGGCCCTCAGCTGAGCTCCCCACTGAGAAACCTCCTTCACAAAATGCAAGGTGAATGCTACTCCGCCTCTGAAAACAGAAGAAACCAACTGTGGAATGTCACAGGCTGCCAAAATTGCCCGTATCGTCCCTGCTGGGGTTTGGAGCGGGCACTACTTCTTGGACTATGGACGAAGAAAGCACAGGTGTAAATACAGTGCAGGGAAGGGACCGAGGCCCTAACAGTGGGGATCATCCTGCACGTGCTGTCCTGTTTTCAGGTGCTAAGTGCAAACACTGTGTATTTATTAGTTGCGTGTGCCAAAACAGTGTTCCCAACTGGTGTTTCTGAAAGACATCACCATCTCCTCCCCAACGTTATGCCATTACTAAAGACAGAAAAAAATATAAACATGTGACAACCTGTTCTTACCAAATATAAACTTGTGTATGATCAAAGTATTTTATCAGTGTCATCTCTCTAA